>NW_019385524.1:0-53828 GCF_000671375.1 Centruroides sculpturatus | reverse complement strand
TTTTATATGTAAAAATATTTTATAATTTAGCGATTATATATTTTGTACTTAAATGTATATTTTATGTAGATTTATCACCAGCTCATCATTAAAGTGACAATGTTAAATTATCATAAAGATCATTAGTTAGTGTGTAAAATAACTTAATTGAGGACAAAATCTTCAATTACTAAAAGAAAAACTGTGAGAGATTGGTGTTCAGTGTTCATTTTCATGATTAACTGATAAAGTGTCTATGAAAGATTGGTGTTCATTTCAGGAAGAACTGATAGAGCCTGTGAGAGATTGTATTCATTTTCATTATAAATTGATGAAGAGCTTTTGAGAGATTCGTGTTAATTTTTTATGAAGAACTGATGAGGATCGGTGTTCATTTCAGGAAGAACTGTTGAAGAGCCGAGCCTGTAAAAGATTGGTGTTCACACTTTCAAGGTGAACTACCCTGAAAAATTCATGTTTATATTTTATTTACAATATAAACAGTTTAATTTGCAAGAAAAATGTACGTTTGCAGTTTTATGAAGATTTGATAATGAGCTTTTTATCAGTTCATTATGAAATTTGAAAAAAAAGTGAACATGAATATTTAATTTTTTTTTTAAATTTCTAAAATAGAATAAATGAACAGTGAATTATTTAATTTAATTACTTTACGAATCACTAATGCATTAACGACTACATAATTTATAAAAATGATAATTCATTGTTAAATTATTAATATTTTAACCTATATACTTTGCTGATAAAATGTAAATTAAATAATTTTTTTTAACTTTAAAGTTACATAAATTATAACTAAAAAGTTTATCAAGTAGTCTCTCGTTCTTTCAAAATTATGCTTATTCCCTTGAAGCATCAATCATCCGTTAAAGTAAGTAAATTAAATTAATTAAAATATACAATAAGAAATTTATTTCTTAACAGTTGAATTTTCAATTACTTTTATGAAAATAAAATATAAAGTAATAAAATCCTCATAAGCTTTTCGTCATCTCATTATAAAAATGAATATATTTTGCAAGTTTCAAGACAATTCAACACAAAATTCATGAAATTATAAACAAAATTTATCATGTTTTTCATGTTTACATTTCATTGTCTGATGTAATGCGGGTTATCTTTTAGTTTATGATAAAATAGTATCAATAACGTGATAAATTGAGAACTTTAAACGTATATTTTACATAGTGATTAATGATAAAAAATGATATTTTGTAGAAAACTTTTGGAAAATTTCCAAAATTTCCAAGAGTAACTTTTTTTATTTCTTTGTAATTCATTCAAGAATTTCGGATATTGTAAAAGTTAATTGATATTTTCGAAATAAACTTTAATACAATAGATTTCCCTATAACACTGTTGATAATTCCGTGTTATATGAATTCCATGTTGTACGAGTCACCTAGATTTTACAAATACGTGTGCCGGGCTCAAGTATTTGTAAAATCTAAGTGACTCGTACAACATGGAATTCGTATAACACGGAATTATCAATAGTGTTATAGGGGGGTCTACTGTATTATGCTTTAAAGTAGAGAATAATTTGTCAGTAATATGCCAGAAAGTTATAATTGAAATATTTTTAAACCCCGTGCATAATTTTATACGATATTTTCTGAAATTCTTAGTTTTTTCTGATTAATTTTAATGCGAAATTTCATTTTTCAGATATTCGCAATACGTATGGACAAATACCCGGACAATTATAACGTAAGACTGCTTTACACTGCTAAATTGTTACATAGCTTAATTAATTAATTCAATATTTATGATTTACGTAAAAGAATTTTTAAAAAATTAATTCATAAAAACATAATATTGAAAAATTTCATGAAATTTTTTTTTATAAAATTTTGAGATTCGAATTATTAAATTAATTGTTGAATGAAATTTTTGGTGTGGACATGTACTTACGCGTGCGTGCGTGCGTGCGTGTTTGCATATATATTTCTTTATTAAATAATAATTAATTCATGATAATAAATTTTACATGTCATATTTGTAAATATTTACGTATATTTCTAGTTTAATTTATTATCAGTATTGCATAGATCGAGTTTGAAAAGTGTGAAAAAGTGTTGAATTTCGATTTTATATAACTCGATATAATTGTGGTAGGTGGCAAAAGGCATAGCACAACATATGTTAAAACACTAGTGATGATTTCTAAAATACAACTTGGATTCAAATCCAAACATCCAGATCGGGTATTAATGTCTATCTACCTCCTGCTTTGAAGTTCTGGGTTGAAATTCAAGATACAGCAAGCCTTATACATCGCCACCCAAATGGTGTCATTGTGAACCTCGCTGAATCCATGAATGATTTGGAAAAAGGCACACTTACTACTTACAGAGCAGAAAGAGTTAAAACAACCGTAGTTCTAGACTGGACTATTTTTATAAAGATAGACATATGGCTAACCATAGAGCATTAATATAATTATGTTCTTCATTAATTAATCAATCAGCATCTCTATTTTTGATAAGTAGATAAGGGAATTAAAATAAAAACTAAAATTGTTGATATCAAATAATCGCACTCAATAAAATTACAGGGTTTGAAAGAAATTCATTTAACACCCCTGTTACAGAATACAAAATGTACCAAAAGCTAATTCGCTCATGTCAGGAATATATTAGATTAAGGGAAAACAGATTGATGTGTGTTACACGCACGGCCGCCATCTTGATATCGGCCATATTGAATGCAACTCCAAAACTGTAGATGGGAAGAGAGTCATGTAACACATCATTTAGGGTCAGAATTTCACAAGGAATTGATTGCTGAAAGATTTTGTTGACCTCTTTCGAACGTTTACAGAGTTATGCACGTTACATGATGTGTTCAATGTACTGTACATTCTTTGGATACATTGTATATTCTGTTGCAGAGATGTTAAGTGACTTTCATTCTCACCCTGTATAAAATGCAGAATATTTTAGGAAGCAGTCTTATATTAAAGCCATCTTTGCATTTAGATTAAGAATACATATTTTTAGCCATTTTAGACCTTAATTACGTCAAAAGCCTTTAGGAGGAGTTCGAATAATTTTATGTTTAAACACCCCTCAAAGACATTTAATCTAACAAGTGGATCTTCACTGGATATAATCACTGTTATAATCAGTGTATCTTCCACTGATCATAACAGTGCTGCAAGTCAGTTTCTTTCAGGGTATATGGAAGTTTCATCGTTTTCTTTTTAACAGCAAAACTGAGTCAGTGCAGACTTCACTTTAGGGAAGAAGTAAAAATCACACGGAGTCAGATACGGTAAATGTTAGATGTTCAAGCAGCGTGATGCCTTTCTTGGCTCTGTTTCACTGAATGTGCTGAATGCGCTGGCGCGTTGTCCTGCTGGAAAATGAAGCCGTTTTTCCATAAGTCTGGCCGCTTTCTTCTGACTCTTTTCCATAAAGTTTCCAGAACAGGTCTATATTAGTCTTGGTTCATTGTTGTGTCTTCTGGAACTCATTCCTCTGAAATTACGCCCTTACTATCAAAGAACACAATCAACATGCATTGAATTTGGACTCTTCTTGCCACGCTTTCTTCATTTTTAGTGACCGAGATGTTTTCCAGTACTTGAACTACCTCATTGTATCAGCATGGTATTAGAATATTCACGTTTCACGGCACGTTATGACGTTTTCTAGAAAGTTCGTGTTCTGTTCAATTTGCTCCAAAATCTCGGCGCAAAATTCTCTTACGAGTGTCTTTCTGGTCAGCAGCTTGTAATAACCTATGCACAAATCTTCGTTATGTTCAGTGTGTCGTGCAAAATTGTCTCACACTCTCCTTATCCATGTCTGCCATTTCTGCAATCATTCTTATGTCGTTCAATGTTTTTCAATTCTTATGTCGTTCAATGTTTTTCAATTCTTATGTCGTTTCTGTTTTTTAACAGCCGAATCATGTACTTCGTTTTATAAAAATTATTGGCTATTCTTAGTGTTTGTTAATTAAATATCATTTTTTTGCGAGTACAACTACAGTTTACACGAATTATGATCCTTTAACGTAAAGGGTCACAGTTTATACGTATTTATATTTTGAAAGATTTTTAGATGCAATACAAAATTTGAAATCATTATTGTCAGAATATCTTTAACTTGTAATAAATACGATTGAAGGGAAATATGTGTACATGTATTGTATACATATAAGCCCGAACTGCTCCTTTAGAGTTAGTAAACAAAAGACGGCATATTCGTTTTATCAATACAAGTTTATAATCCTGGTAATGGTTCTCCCAATTAGTAGATCGGTAAGATGATGGCTATGTCATTGATAAAAATATTTAGTTCAGGCATCTAGAATACATTGTCATAGAAATGAGGTTTCCAACGAACGGACAGAGCATCTGGTTGAACTTTGTATGTGTAAATGATGACTGTACATTTACACATGTATCTTCCAGAGAAATAGAAATACGTGTTAGGTATTCTTGGAAGTAAAGTGCATCAAGATAATTAATCGTTAAAGATAATAATTAATATCAAAGTGTCAACCTCGATTTGTTTTCTTAAGAACAGTACAACAATTCTGAAATTTTTGCCAGTCATAGACAGCATCATTAAGGAGTTTTATTTTTATATAAATATCGAAGCAGAATTAAATGTTTTGACGTAATATATATGTTGATTATTACACAATAAAATTAAATTTTATAAAAACAAAAAAGAACGTAAATTATAGTGTTATTTGACCTCAATTTTCTAACTGAGAAGCTACTAGTTCACTCTGTTTTTCCTGCTATTTAATTGTCATCATTCTCATTTCCCGTGTCAATGAATTTCAATAAGTCTGTCTACAATTAATTCGTACAATACTTTATACTCACTTGTAACATTTAGCCTTTCATAAAATATGACGAGTAATGCTCCGTTTTTATTAAAGAATTCACCAATAGACTCCAGCAATTTTGTCTCTATGCAACTCTCCTCTATCGTGTCATTAGATTGTCTACGATAAAATCTCCGTATTTACATTCAGTCAGTTTTCTGCCTTCAGAAGTTATGAAGTGAAATTTTGTTGTCCTTTTTGGAATTAGAAATACATGTTAGGTATTCTTGGAAGTAAAGTACATCAAGCTGCAAAATTTGTATTGTCTCATTGGGAAGTATATATATCTTGTCGGGTACTCTTCTAATAGAGGTAAGTTTATTTAATTAATAGGTTATGAAATAGCTATATCTTTAATATATAAGAGTATAGCTATTTCATACTAATGTTAGTTTCATAATAAATGTAGTAGTTGGTTTCGTAAAGCGTGGTTCAGCGCAGGTTGCGTGTGAAACCTCAATTTATTTATCTGACCCAAAATGGAATTGAGGTACGCGAACGAATCACGTTTCTGTATATCCATGGATGATTATGAGGGACGACCATGCATCCTCATAATTATTCATAAAGAATTGGTAGAATTGTCATTGTTCGGGCCTGAGTTCGAGTGCCGGATAAATTCATAAATAAACAGGAGTGAGGAACGTGAGGACGGAACCCAATAACACCCGAACTAAGGTCCCTTTCCTTACTATACAAATTTTAAATTATACTAGGATGTAAGTTTTAAGTGATAATAAATGTTTAAAAGGAATAATTTTTTTGAATTATGATAAAAATCTCCATTAAAAAGTAGTTAAGTTTAAAAAAACACTATGTACTAACTCAAAATTCAAATTGCGTGTGACACCATGTATTAGACGATGTTATTTAAAATAAGTTTTAAATTATGAATTATTATAAATAGATAAAAAAGGCTTAATTTTAAGAGATAAGATTTTATAAATATTGTAAACATAGATAACAAGTAAAACTTCATTAAGTCCAACCTGATTGGTTATAAGAGATGACCACCCTTTATCTTCCCTGTGAGTTCTTTGCACTAAAAAGTTAATAGCACCAATGCCCCTTATATAGAAGTCATTGCGTCAAATTTCGTTTCTAATTCTTTACCGTATTCTGAGATATTAAACGAAATGGACCCGAACCCACAACACACACACACATGCACACGCATATTCAAGAAATTTTTTTCTCGTTTTACTTTCCTAGCTATTATGTGTAAAACACAAAGATTTTGGAATCTGACACCTCCGGTTTTTGCACATCTGGTCGTTTTGAGACACTCCGAACCCCTAAAAAGAATAAAATAGGAAAAATACTTTGTGTGTGCTTTGGCATATATTTCGTTTAATATCTCAGAATGAGGTAAAGATTAAAAAATGAAACTAGCTATAGTAACTTATATATAATGGTTATTTAAGATCGGGGATGGAGAGAGAGAGGAGGGGGAAAGACTGGGTTAGACTAATGAAAATTTTACTCGTTATTGGCATTTGCAATTTGTTAAAAAAGCAACTCATCTCACTCATCTCTACCCTCAAAATTAAGCCATTTTTGTCTTTTTATAATAATTAATAGTATAAAAGCTATTTTTAAATGATGTCTATAACAGATAACACCGTAAGTTTAATTTCTTCAAAATAGAAGGTTTAATCTCATCAAAACAAGGATATTCTTACTTTTAAACATAAAAATGCCCAGTATAATCTGTTCTTTGTATATACATAGAAGAAAAAACTATTTCTTTTATTTTTAAAACAATCTACGATCAAAATTCGGTATAAGGTATAAGTATCTCATATAAGTAGCTCATAACTCATACTCTTTACAATGCTAGCTTCTTCCAGAAATTCTGCCTTATCCACTTTTAAATTTTTAAAAAATTTTTGTGTTTACATAGATTATTTTTTTTTATCGAGAATGAATTATCTCAAAATTTACAAGTTCCATATAGCAGTGTAATATTTTTCTATTGTTAAAAATTTAAGACTCTTTTAGATAAATATTTTTTTAAAATTTAAATATACAAAATAGTTTTGAAGTGAATTTATACATTAGTCGTAATTACTGTCAGAAAAATGCAACAAATAAAACTAATATACGATTTTCCGATTACTGGAAAGAATGACGTCTCATGGTGTTCAAATTGGAGAATGCCAACTTTTTACTATAGAGGCCCACTATGATACGGACTAACAAGTAGCAATCACTATATTATCGTGTGTAGGACCACTGGTTAGCGCTGTAATTCTTCTTTAATGTTGAGTGACCACACTTAGTTCACTGGAGGAGAGCTAATCTTGAGAGCCATACTCTGCCAATTGGTCAACCATAGTTGCAATAAGATGAATATTGACAACACAACGTTACGTTCAAGAAATCTTAGGCCCCTGTGATTTTATTATGGGGCATCGCCGATTATTATTCAAAAATGTGTTATGAAGTAATTTGTAAAAGTTTGTAATATTTCAAATTGTATATAACCCCGGAGTGGCATGAATGAATGAAAGGGGTATAAAGGAGCGTGCCACGTGTGACCCTTCCCTTTTTGTTCTTGTGTGTGTCCTGACATTATTAATTAAACGACATATGTCCTATACATGTAATTCAATACGTTTTATACAGATATTAAGCTATGTTATATGTGTCTGCATAAGAAATGAAAGTTACTTCTTATCCTCCAATAAAATATCACTGTTTCCATTTATGGAAACACATGAAACGTCAATTTCTGACATCTACGAGCATGAGAAACCCGAAGTCGTAGTTGAATCTGGGTAAGTCTGTGGTATATATATATTTTTAAACACTTCTTCCTGTTGGAACTAAGAGAACCTCTTTTATAAGTTCTTTTATAAGCCATTATAAGTTCGGCCAGGCCCTAAATGGGGCGGCCGGATGATGAGGAACGTGGCCCAATACATCCGGACGAATTTGGCGTTTATGTTAAAAGATATAAATTCAAATATATCGATCCATTAAGTAAATTGAATCCTTATGTCTTCAGAAGATGAAATGCCTTCAATACACCAGAACTTAATTGATTTGTGGATTGATACCATTCGAACAATTAACTAAAAACATTTGTTATCCCATAAACTTGTATCATAACGTGAGGGCTTTCTTTACTGAATCTTGAATTTTGATTAAATAAATGCAGTACTTTGCAACTATTGAATTAGATTGCAAAGAGTTTGCAACTAACACTCCTGAATAATACGTGGTGTTTATAATTAAAGTTTATAATTAGAAAAGATATAACTCTAATTAACAGAATGACATTACTGTATATTTCACTCGGGTACTTTTTTGGTAAAGGAATTTTATTTTAAAACAGACACGTTAAAATGTCGGCTAGGATGATAAGTGATGCTGCGACACCATAGCTAAATAATTCAAATTGTCTCAAAACTTACGATACATATGATACGCTGTGTTATTATACAACAGCATGCATGTTCGATATACTAACCTCCAAAACTCTGATTGCTGTTGTTGAACATGCGATTTGGCTATTTTAGCATGTTGCTGTCAATGAAGGCCAGCATATCTAGCATGATGTTGCATAATAACACAAGGTACCATGTGTATCATCAGTTTTGAGAAATGTTGACTTATTACTGCCCCTAACGGACAGTTTATAACTAACTTTTTTGTTTACGAAGGAAATTCCATCATCACAGAAGTCTCAGTAAGAAATATAACTTCATTCTGCTGATTAGTTTCTGAGTTATATCTTTTTGAAACGTGAACTTTAATTATGAACATTGTATTTCTGCTTTTCATAACGAAAATAAAGGATTTATCTGGGAAAAGTAATTCAAAACTTTAATATATTGTAAAGTAAGTTTTTTTTTTCTAAAAATAGAAAAAAGGCTATAATATTTCTTTATCTAAGAGTAAGTATAATAAGATATTATAAAATATGAAAGTAAGAGATGAATCATGAAAAAAATTTGCTGAAAAAAGTACAATTCACCAGCAATTATTTTAATAATGATTCAGTCTTTTTAAAAACTTATAAAATATTCTATAATTATAAACCTGATAAAAAATTTTGGTATATTTAATATTTTACTTGGATCATTCAATTTCAAACTGTCCTCTTAAATTCCAGTTTATTTGAATATATTCTCAAAAAAAACCCACTCATAATTTATGATTACTATGCATTAATCTTGCTTAATTAAACGAAAGAAAACTTAATTTTCTTAACTAATTTGCATAGATCTTAATCATTAACATAAGAGTAACGCTTGAGTGTTCTTGTATTGTCATTGTACGCTACATACAGAAAGTTTGTTACCGTGAAACTGTCATCTATAAATACTGTATAATGCAACTGCATGATTTGTCAGTTATTCTGTATATATTTTAAACAGTAATTACAATTTAAATTTTTAAAATAACCCAAAAACTTTTATTCATTCTATAGTAAATAAATCGTGCTAAATTACGAATAATTTCAAAAAAATATAAAATTTCTATCGCCTAAACACTCGATTTACATTCGAATAAAAAAAATTGAAGCATATTTAGATTAACATAAAAATACAGTAAACCTTTCCAAAGGCTTTGACACACATGGCGATTTCTAGCCCGGGTGACACGTGTCTGAATAGCAAAAACCTGTTCAAATTCGGCGATGTTCGGGCACACGAAGAAACAAATTACCTGATTTGTAGTAGAGCACTAGCTTTACCTGGTAATCCTAAATTTTCGATAACGTCGCAAAAGCACGTTTCTTTTGAGTACCTTGTCGTGGTATTCTTAAATAGTGCTGTTATAAATTAGTTTATACGATTAAATTAATAAAATTAAACGTCGTGTCCTATCAATCGTCCACAAGCAAATATACTCCGTAAGTATTTTTGTGTTGTAGACAAGAGCTGTACTTATATAATAAATCTTCGCGCGGTCATTGATTACAGCTGGCGACAGAGAGACTTTTTATCTCCCAAAAGTCAAGTGATTTGACTTCCCGAAGACTGCTCGCCTACAGCCCAAGAGACACGTTTTTCTGTCTTCCGGCGATATTTCTACCATAAAATCTCTTACTATGGAGTGGCATACTTACGGCACGCGTGTCCAAAATGGCACGGAAGGAGAAATCATCTGACACGTAACTTATCATACGATTTCGATTTTTCATTTGACTTTTTCAATCACCCTTTTGGTTTAGCATCTGATCATCCTTTTTTTTCAATCAGTTTTTTTATATTTATTCTAATCAAAGCACATTCCTTTAATTTATTTACACATCGTTATTTTTAAGTCTAAAACTTCGGCACGCATAGTACCTTTAACGTTAAGTATGTTTATAATATGGCACACGAACTTAAAAAGATTCGCAATTCCTAGCCTAGTGTGTCACGTCTTAAAAAACTACTCTCATAAAAATCACGATTGTCTGGAACAGAGATTAAATCCCTAATTTCCATAAACCAAAATGTATCAGTTTGGACTAACAAGATCAAAACGATTGTTGGTGCTCATGTGATGTGTACAACACGATTGAGGCAGGTTTGTTCTTCAGAGATTTTCCTAGTAAAACGCTTTCAAACATTAAACTTAAACTTTTGTTAAACTTTTTCCAGCAAGTACAAATGTTCTATTTTAACCATTGGACTAGGAAACATTCAAGCATTCAAACTTTTAGTATCGTAAATAGTTCCTTAGAGCTATTATTGCCTGAATGGATGAATCGTCATCTTCATATGAGCTTGCATGCCATATTCTTGAAATGAATAAAAACAAGAAATGTAAATGCAGAATCCTCAGACGAAGAAATAGCAAAGCTTGTGGCAGTGCTGATGTGTCTCTGGATATTAATGAAATTAGTGAAAGTGTACAACATATGTCTGAATATAGCGGATTGAACAACTAACAACTAACGAGTTCTATCAAGCAGATAGAAATTTGAAAGCTTAACCATGGATTACAGAAAGAATTTTTAAGGTTATTAGACTTATCAAAAATGGTAAGATTCCGGTGCATAGTGGACATCTACTGAATATTATTAGTGTCATAATTATGATGTCATAAAGATTATATCATTTTTAAAGAAAAAGTTACTTGAGGAACTTATAGTATCTTATGTACAGTACCATATCTACTGTTTTGATTTATTGGAAATTCGTAAATCTAGTGAACATGATGATCATGAAAAATGTTATACTTTATTAAAAACAGATTTTAATACAAAAACAGATTTTGTATACAAAACAGCAGTTGAAATAGCTGTTGCTTTATGTCCTACTGCGAAAACAAATGTAATTTACCTAAGAAGATTATTGTGACCCAACTAATACAACCGCTGGCAAAAAGTATTTGAACACAACATAAGAAAACAAAATCGTTTAGTTTGAGCTCATTTTACAAAAAACTGAAAATGTAATGTTCAAAACAGAAATACACATTTTGTTAACTGGGTTATTATGTGTTAATCACTAATTTCAAACGAATAAATCAAATCATTTTCTAAAAAGTAAATTACATAACGTATTAGAAAAAGTTTTGAACATGCAAGAAGTTGGAAAAAGTATTTGAATAACAATAATAATAATAAAGAAATCATTTGAAAAATAATAGAGGTTAATATGTTGTTGGTCCTCCTCTTCATTTTATTACAACTTTTATGAATCTTGACACTGTCAAAATTAATTTATTGAAGTTTCTGAAGTTATCTCCAGTAATTTTAATTGCTTGTTTGCTTATCTTTTCTAGTTGGTATCCTTTTATCAACCAGCATTTTTAGCTTTGTCCATAAATTTTCAATAGGGTTTAAGTCTGGGTATTTGCAGGCTCTTAGACTTTAAAAATTATTTGTCATTTGGCTCAATGGCATGTGGCATTATTATCCTGAAAAACATCAGCATCATCAAAGTGATCTTCGATTGTTGGAATCAGAAACGATTCTAAAATTTCCTCATAGACTTCTGCTATTACAGTCCCATTATGAATACATATATTACCAGATCCAATAGCTGACACACAGCCAAAATCATTAAACTTGTTGGAAATTCAATGTTCATATTCAGATATGTTCAGTTTTCTTAAATTTCTCATTTGGATTTCTCCAAACGAATTTTCCTGCAGCATCATCTCACACAATGCATGTATCACTTGTCTGAAAAATAACCTTTTTCCAGTCTTTTCTGTACTGTCTTCACCAATTTAAACGATTCTTCTTTGTTTCTTGGTCGGAAAAGGTCTTGTTTCTGCTTTGCAAATAAAAATCCCATATCATTTAGTCTATTTCTTACCGTTCTGTCACAAATATTTATTTTATTTTTCTTTCATTTCGCATTTAATTGTTTGGAAGGCATTTTTTTTTACTTTTGAAACATTTTTTTTTCAATAGATGAACTCGAGTCTTGCTGATTTTTAGGACAATCTCATCTGACACGAATTTTTTATGTCTGCTGTGTCTTAAAAGTTTTTCCAAGTTTTTTGATAGTGTTTATCTGTTATTTTTAGAAGTTTTACTTCAAGTCGCCTGTTGTTTGTGGTTCCAGGACGGAATGAAAAGGATTTAAAGAGGAAAAAGGACTCGAACTTTGTTTTTATTGCCTTAATTTTCAATTATGAAAATAAATGAAGATAAAATCTTGCTTTGAAATTCCATTAAGAATATAATTACCTCAGAATTCATGTCAGGATTTTCAGATAACGAAATTGATATTTATTGGTGCTATATATATATTTAAAACATGTTTTCAATTAAAAATTACGATATTCCTTAACAGAAGAACAGTACCATTCATTAGTTTTTTTTTAAATCTTATTCTCCATATTCTCAGCCTTAATTGTCTTGTGCCAACCAGCTAAAATTTACTGAATACTGGTAGATTTGTCTGACCAATATGGTTACCTGTATGATGTTTTTCGGGTTTTCTTTACATGCTTAACACCTAAATAGGGGCCAGTTATCATGTTTTATAACTCCCATAAAACTCTTCCCGGGATGCATTTCCCCGCTTGTGTTGCGTTATTTGCATCCCATCAAACGAATCAAATCAATTTATTGCTATGATTCAGATAAATTTCAATAAAGTAATGCAAAAGATATATAATGAGTCAAATGTTTAAAGAATAAACTATTTTCTGCAGGAAAACTTCATTCTAATTATTTACATTTCAGTGAATCAAACATATATAGTACGAGGTGGTCATTCAAAACACCCAAGCAATTAATTTCAGACAACGAAAGCATTGAATCAAGTAATTTTAGTCAACCAAAACATTAAAGTTATTCAAATTTTTTCGACCAGATAATTATGCAATAAGATATCAACTAATGCTAAGAAGGATCCAAGTTCGTAATTGATCATGGAGGCGTATAAATGGGAATATAGTATTTTATTCATGCAAATTGTTTTTATTGGGGGTCATGCTCATCTGTAATGGAAGAAACTATGACAATAAATGTACTAGAGTATGGAATTAATAAAACAATCATTCAAATTGCATACTAAAAATGCATGTTCTTAAACATGATGTATAAAGAACAATGGTAAATATTTCAGAAAATGAGATAGTACACAAAAACAGCACGTATTTCATTCCAGTGGTCTCAAGTAACATATAATTCTTATGGGTCATCTGTTGAAACATTCTTGCTAAATTGTTATAATCATAAATAAAATTAACTTTCATTTAAATCATTATATAGAAAGATTTCGGAGTAGATGAATAGTGATGATTTCTATTATACTTAAAATTACTTTTAACAAAATTACTCTGTTATATACTTGTTAATAATATATTATTAAATTTAATTTTTTGTGATTATTTTCCTCTTCAAAACGATATACTTTCCTCTTCCTTGTTTTTATGTCAACAGGAAATTTCTGTTTATAACATTTATAATAGTGTTGTAACGAATAGTATATTCGGCCTCAGGCCGAATAGCCGAATATTCGGCCAAACTATTCGGCTCGATTAACCCACGTACGAAAATTGGCGCGCAAATCTCATTATGGCAAGGATCATGCTCTCTATTGGCCCGTTGTCACTACGCTTCACCAATCGCGTTAATTCTTGGCAGTTGTAGCGGACAGACGAGAGCGTCATGGAAGTATGTGATAAATGATGATATCAAATGTGGATAACAATGAAATGACCTACACGTGTAAATAACGGAAGAAAAACAGAGAAGGACCGCGAAGTGAAAATGTGAAAATAAATATGAAATTGAGTTGATAACATAATCGAACAAGTCGAGGCAGCTTATTGGCACGAAATTCGCGGCCGTCAATGCCAAACAATTGTTGTCATAGACTTCAGAAAGCTAAATGCTTGTAATGAAAGTCACTTAGCGTGCACGGGCGAAAGCCTAAGGCCGTTCGGGCTATCAAGCTGTCTCGAATCTGTGAAATCATAACTGTGACTTATATCGACGTCCTATCTGTCTCTTTTCTCCGTTATAACCAGGCTGAGTCACGTAATTGTAAAATGGGAACTCTACGACGGAAAAGTGACGAATCGAAAGTATCGTTAGCGCGTATTATGACGTATGCACAGGCATACGTGGATTGGAGCGATAGAGGAAAGAGAAAGGGAAGAGCAAAGACGAGCGCTTAAAAAGCTTAGGCAGGGTCAGACCCTCAGATGCGCGAGGATTCTCCAACGATAGACGTGTACGTGTGCTGATCTTTATAATTATAAATTGTGAATACATGTGACTAATATTATTATTTTTTTTATTTTGTGCATGTTACAAGTTATAAATAAATATAAACAAACAACACTAACTCGATAACATTAAATCTAAATACCAAAATGATTAATTTACTGTGTTTTTGTTATTTATTACTCCTGTTTTTAGGTATTCGACCGAATAGTGAAAAATAGGCCGAATAGGCCGAATACCGAATAGTAACCGAATATTCGTCACATCACTAATTTATAACATACTTTTTCCAATACAAAAGAGTTAAAGTGGTATCTATGTAACTCTATCCAGGAGAAAATTCTTAAATCGAATACACATGACTTTCAGTCTAGACCAAAATTTTATATATATCAATAGTTAATCGGGGCCTCCGGACCCCAACATTTCCACACTAACATCCATATATATAGAAAAAACTCGGATTTTTTTTCTATATATATGTATATTATATATTCTATGTATATGTATATTAGTGTGTGTGTGTGTGAATGACACGATTATGTTCACCCTCTTTGAAGCTTAATAACTCCTTTGCTTCTTATAAAAGTTTCTGAAATTTTGCAGGGAGGTTTGTGTATTAGGGAAACTGATGTTATTAAATTTTGATTGATAAAGGTCGACGGGTGGGGAAATAAAGAGGAATCGTGTATATTTCCAGTAGGGTCTGACTAAAACTATTTATAATAAAAATGCGAGTATTTTTTTTAGTTCTTAAATTTATCAAAACTACTATAAATAACAATATATAAGTTCAGTGAATGTATTAAAGAAACAGCCATTCACTGAACGAATATACAGCTACAATTAGTAAATTCAACAATACATAAACTATAACTTTATACTTAAAATACAAAGTTTACGAAAATAAAGTATAATGTAACTTATATTTTAGAGTTTGTGAATTTAGAACAATATACGAGTATCATTAGTGAAAAACGATATTTTGATATTTATAATTTTTCAAAGCGAAACAATTGTTGTCATAGACTTCAGAAAGCTAAATGCTTGTAATGAAAGTCACTTAGCGTGCACGGGCGAAAGCCTAAGCCCGTTCGGGCTATCAAGCTGTTTGAAATTTGATATTAAACTTAAAGTAATTTCATTACTTTAAGTTTAATATCAAATTTTTATATTTTCAAATATACTGGAAGTAACGTAACCAACTCAACACGATAAAAATGTATAGCGCAATTTCTCATTAAAGTTGTTCAAGACTCTGACCTTAATCTGTTATAAGTTCACTAGTAGAATCTTTTGTTAGTCTTGTTTATCTGTTAACTACATACGATACTTCAGCGTATATGCCGGCATTTTTTGGCTAGTTGTATTTCTGCAACCACTTCCATGATTGTGTATTTCTATCACTTCAGTGTTTGTTAGTCTGTATCTTCAAACTTACAGATTAGGTTACGCGTAATGTAATTTGAACATGATTTTGACGGAATAGTGTAATCTTCAAAAGTACTGCAATAAATTTCTATAGTCGAATACAGTTTCACATAGTTTCTTCGCTTTTTTCAGCGTAATTCCATTCCCAACATAAGTGTTTTTGTGTTGCTGGATCACTGCGTTTAATGCAGATTCAAAACTTGCTAATGCTTATTTCACTTTGCTTGCTTATTTCACTTGTTAAATAAATGAGTATCAGCAGGTAGCATTGAACCAATTAAATGATGAGCTCAACCAATGAACTAATGACCTGACCAACTTAAATACGTCAATCAAGGATACCATTTCAATGTCATATTATATTTTTTTGCAGTGATTTTATGCAGTTAATAATAAATTCTGTTGTTTTCATTCGAAATTTTTGAGTTACAGTACTGTTAATTAATCGTAACTTACTCACTTCGAGCACAGGCTAAGCAGTTCTTTAGAATTAATTTTCACTCAGAATCTTTAATTATAAACACTTCTAAAAAATATTGACTTTAATCTTTCCGCTCTGTGGGCATTAAAGTTTAGTTATCATAGATTCTACTAGGCAATGAAAAAAACTCGAACGATGGAGCTCGACACGAGATAGACAACCAATGAAAAATTCCTAAGGCTTTTGACCCGGATTCGAACTCGGATTTCAGAGCAAAAGGCTGCTTTCTTTCTTATTTTATCTTTATTTATTCCCAATACCTCCAGTGCATAATCGGGTTAAGTATGATATATAAATGAACAGGTAAATACATACATAATTACGGAGAGATAATGTACAGACAATATGACAGCATTAGAGAAAATGGTATGAACAGATAAAAAGATGACCAATTGATAATTAACTTGAGAGTAGAATAACAACATGTACGGTAAAAGTTAAAAAAGTAATACGATTTAAACCGTAGATGAATAGAGAAAAATATGATTGTACACAGAGTTATGATGCCAGCAGAAAACGAGTACAAACACGGGCAGTGAACAAATGAAGATAGTGCCCGATGACATAGGCATATGTCCAGCTTAATGTATGGCTGAGCGCATGTGATATTTATAAATCAAGTTTTTGAGTGCCTTATAATTCTTAAGAAAAACATTAAGATCATATGGCCAATTAATACTCATCTGGCTAAGAGTAAGAGCAAGCTCATGTCTAGTGACCTCGGTCATTAGACACTTGTATATGTAGTGCCCAACTCCATCATGGCAATTAGCAGATGGTACAGATGTCCGTTGCTGATTTGCCAAACCTTTGCAGGTAGGCTCCAAATCTCCCATGTCCAGTGAAAATTTGAGTAATTTCAAAGTCTTGATTCGCCCAGTGGTGAGAAAGGTGATCATGATTTGATAAAAAGAAGTTCCTGGCAAGGCCGTTGTAGTTATCCCATCCCTGTTGCCAGAGATCTAAAATATAGTTCCATAGTTGGAGCCTAAAAAGAGAGGGATACTTGAAAGGGGCAGTGATACTGGCTGTAGGCGCTTCCCTGGCAAGAAGGTCTCACACTCACTACCGAGAATACCCTGATGACCCAATCGAGGGTTAGGATTCATCAGGGTGTCCTCGTCAAATTCTGTGCACAATGTATATAGTTTAGAATGTTTCTAGCCAGAGGGTGAAGGTTATTGGGATTCCTGATTGCGTTGTTTCTGAAGCACTATTAGAGCAGATAGTAATTCTACTTCCAGTAAGATTTGCCTCATACTATTGTACAGACATGTAAATGGCAAAAAGTTCTGTCTGGAATCCTGTCTGAGAGTCAGGATGAATAGTGCCAGAGTTCTGATTAATTTCCTCCTCATTGACAAAAACGACAAAGGCCGACCCAGTGCCCTCCGCAATCTTCGAACCATCCAGCAGCGTTTGTAGACGAGTCGATCCCACGTCTCACTGTTGAATGAGGAAGGTGGTAAACAGGACATTTGTCTGATAGGTTCCTTTAGCATAGAAGATAGAGTTCATAATGATGTTATGGCCATTCCTAACATAATAAGTACTAGCAATGTGTCTCAAATGAAGATCCAGGGTTTCCTACTAATGACCTAAAGTGAATAAGGTACACTTTAGTGAGCCTGAGAAGGGCCCTTCTTTAGGGAGATTGAAGATGGCGGTAGTTGTGACTGAGAGAGAATGCACTTTCCCAGATGGTCACAGCATATGAGATAATGGAAATAAAGACAGAATTGTATATATAATTGAGGGCTGCATGATTTAACCACCGGTGATTTTCAGTGATCCTTTGTAAGCTATTGAAAATTAGATCAGAAAATTAGATAGGCTTTACTCGTATCAATGATCTGATGGATGTGGAGACCCCAAGACAGTTTATGCTTAAGAACAATTCCAAGAAACTGTAAGTGAGGAACAATGCGAATGGATTAACCTTGCATCTTGATGCATGGAGTGCGAGAGTGAAAATGAGGGTAGTATGGATTAGTGACAACGTTACCTTTAGTCTTGTTGGAATTGAACTAGAGCTTATTACATCTGCCCCATTCACTGACACTGCATGAAGGACAGTGGCGGCCTTATTTTCAAGCTCACGCCTCGAGTTGCCAGGGATAAAGAGGAAAGCATTATCAGCTTAGGCCAGAGCAGGCATGGCCAACATACGGCCCGCGGGCCAGACCCGGCCCGGTCTAATGAATTTATGTGTTTCACGATCAATCTTTCAATATTAGGTATTGAAGTCCGAATAGCTCGATGAAAAATTCTGACGCCTAGAAAAAAGGTCAACAACTCACTGTGCATGTAGAGTTAACTCTCCATTACAAATCTCATAAGTACAGCGTAGAGTGTTGATAAAGCATGATAATGTGAAAAATGTATCTGTAATCGCTATCTACAATTCAGTCTCTACGGGGTGACACCACAATGAGATCTCGCACCACCTCAAAATCTTCCTAGGGCAGCCTCTGGTTCGGCCCGTGGAAAAAGTTTTCTTTCCAATCCGGCCCGGGGGCAAAAACTGTTGGCCACCTCTGGCCCAGAGTATAAACATGTTCTCCAAAGTCATTGCAGAGAAAATCATTGAAAAGGATACATCATGGGGAGGGCTACAAGCAGAACCCTGAGGGCAGCCTCACTCCAAATGATCAGAGAAAGTGTTAGAACCAGATCTTAAGATGGCTTTTCTGTTAGAGAGGAAATCCCTAGTAGAGGTTAGCTGGACACCCGCTTTTCCTCAGCTTGTGTAGAATGTGTAGTAGATGTTATGCTATCAATAGTAGTCCCAACAACGTCAAAGGTTGTTATTGATGCTCCTCATCTGTGTCAGTCTAGGATTCCACCAGGAAACGGACTGCCTCCGTCTGCATATGCCGTGTAAATGAGTATCACAAGCGAAGTTAACTTTATTAATGATGTTAATGATTTTCGTAGCAGCAGCATTGTTACTGACAACAAAATCCTGGGCAGTGATGTCTTTTAGAGTGTCACTGATGAGCTCCCAGTTGGCCCTGGTGTCATTGTAGAGCTTGCCAATCTCAAAGTGATTAACAGAGATGCAGAGATCATAATGCTGAAAGAATATCCATGTCCATTAACTCCTATGAATTCAACAGAAAGCAAAGGCTTTCAGAGTAGTGACATCCACCCATGAGCAACCTCTACTACCAGTAAAGGTTGATATTGAGAATTGATCATTTGCAATCAGTAAATTATTGAAGACGGCAATGCTTCACCACGATCATCTTGTGTAATACCCCCCGTGGAGGAGTGGGCATTAAAATCACCAATTATTAGGATGTGGGCATCCTGAGTATGATTGATGGCAGTCTGCAGAAATAGTAGAGAGAAATTGATGTCATCCCTAATGGAGCTGTAGATATTGAGAATCAACAGCCTAAACCTGGGATAGTTGATTTCGAAACAGATCTGTTTGTCCGAACGAAGCTGGTGGTGTAAAAGAATGAAAAGATCACTGTTAGCAATGGCGACTGCTGCCCATGGCAGTTATCAGTACATTGGAGAATCCATAAGACGTGCGTAAACAGGCAACTTTATTTTTACAGCAGTAAAGTTTTTGCACATGAGCCACATCATAGGTATTTAGAATTTGATTAAAGTGAGAAGTAGAAACAGTAGAGCGCTGCAGGTTAATTTGAATCAGATTAATAGAGAAGGACTCTAAACTGCATTGCATGTAAGTACTAATTTTTATAATCAGTCCTTTCAATGACTTGATTCCGTGAACGAATGTAGACTGGGCTCTCACGACTCATGCAATTGTGCGGTCTATCAGTAAATCTTTATCTAGCTCAGAGAACAAGGTGTTTGGTTTTGCTTATTTCTCTCTTTGTAAGAGTGTTCTTCAACACACTGACCACATTGGTCTCTCGGAACCACAATGATGAGAAGTGTGGCCAAAATGATAATAAGTGAAACACTGCACCACCGTTATATGGTCAGTCACCCTGCATTTAGTCTACAATTGACAGTCTTCATGTCTAGCAGTTTTTCTGGACCTCCGCAGTCACCTCCAACACCTAGTTCAGATGAAAAGAGTTACGTTTTCCCACAGCAAATCGAATAGTGGTACACTGTAAAAACTTGTCCATTGATGTTAAATTAGAGATAAAATGATTCTGGGTATAAATTAACTCAAGAAGATCTTTCACAAGGATCTTTGCAGCCGATATCAACATAATGCAAGGTATTTTCAACTTGGAAACAGTGAGTCTCAATTCTGGAACCATAGCAACAGCAGTAGTGATAGCAGCAACATCGCTATTAGCGAAAAGGCTAACCACGCCTCCTTTCCGAGAGTCTCCTAACCCCAATCCGAATCACGAGAATTGACACTAGTGGTTAACACTCCTTTTGTGTATTCCGATGAGGCTCAATGGCGACGTTGTAAATAAGAACCGTGTGACTAGATTCAAGGACAGAATTATAATACGCTGAGTGTCGTAATGAGTAATGTTACTCATAGTGGTGTGCTCCCACAAATCAGAATCAGCATTGTGGGGAAGAGGTCGATGGCTGACCTACACCAAGAAATCCTTAGTGTCTTTAATAGATATACAAAGTGCTGCCTGAGATTCACCAAGCGTACGAACATTATCCCATATAGGCGAAGTAGTCCAACAGTACAGAGACATGCATGACCTCCTCTCTAGTGGCCAGAATATTAAATCGATGGGGTTGAGTAATTTGCCTTCAGCCAGATCAATGATATTCTGTAATTAGAGGATAGTGTTCTCGGGCACGAAGTTTGGAGTTGTGGTAGCCAGCCATATAGCCCTTAAATTCTTGAAAGAGCTTAAGCACAAAAGTTCGACACTGGCTCAGTAGCCATAATGGAATAAAATAACCGTAAAATTTGGTTTGAAAAACCGAGAAAAGAGACACTAAACTAAGCACGTTGAAGCAAACTAGTACACGTGAAGATATCTTTTGTCTGATTTCACGTTTTTGCTACTTCGTATCAAAATAAAAGAGAACCGCTTTCAGCTTTCATAATGAAAAATAATAAAAAGTATTATTATTGTTTATTTGTTGCTTTGAAACTGTACTGTACTAAATTTTTGAGAGTGTTAAACACAAGATTGTATTATTAATCAATCACGTGGCTTCTTTTCCATCTTTATTTAATTGATACGGTATTTCTACACGTTTCGGGCTTTTGGCCCCACATCAGTCAAACGTACCATTAACCACGATATGGCACTTGTACACTATAAGTTTGCACATCACAAACCCGAAAAATGAGGTGATTACACGGACATTATAAAATTCAGGTACATTGTTAATTATAATTCCTTTCTCCTATCAGAGGCGATGAATGTACGTTGCTAAGTTCATTCAGATACTTTTGTTGGTACATTTTCAAACTTGGGAGCCTTTCATAAAATTTGTGTACAAAATTCTCTAGTATAGTTTGTTCCACTTTTTGGCTGAACTTGGTCTTAGGTAGTGTTTCTGACTGTACCGTATCAATTAAATTAAGATGGAAAAGAAGCCACGTGATTGATTAATAACACGATCTTGTGTTTAACACTCAGAAATTATTATTGTTGATAAATTTTTTCACAAACAATTCTTAATTACATGAAATCCTTCGACAAACATACAAATGGAAAATAAAAATAATAAATAATATTTTTCATTATTATAACATTAAGTGATTCATCTACTTAATTTCGTTTATCAACCTATAATGCTGAGTTTCATTGTAATCAACATTTACAAACAATATAATAACAACTTTCATCTAGTTAATGGCATTCCTAAGCAATGAAAAGCGAATCTTCATCTAATCAATGACATTTATAAACAATGCAAAGTGGATTTGAGCAATATCAGAAGAATATCTGTAATAAATACAATGCAAACTTTCATTGTAATTAGTTTCACTTAAATACCTATTATAAACAAAGAATTATTTTAATGAATTAACAAAGCTCTTTCGAATCATGTGACTTACCTCTACGAAGAAGAATACTTTTAATTTTCAAATCAATATAATAATGTACCCATTTAATATATATAAATCAGTATAAATCAAAACCAATCGCAATTTTACCAATCAAATTTTCAAGGACTGCTGTTAAAATCATAAAATCTGGACAAATACTCATGAAATTACAACATCCATATGTCAATATGATATATATTAAAACGTCCTTGGCTGCATCTATTGATTTATAACATGGATTCGTTTGTGTATTTGATGATGTAAAACGCTATTAAATTCAACTTGCCTTCAAACTAGGCAATCTTTAACCTTTCCAATTACATAAATTCATAACTCATTAACTCTATTCCAAGAAGCCCAATTACAATTAATGAGTAAATTTTTATATAAGGATAAATTATCCAGAAATTTGCTTCCTGTATTGTTAAGATAATGGTAGTTTATTTATAAAATTACTTATATATACGCAATTTATATGATGGATATTGATTATGTATACGTAAAAGTAGATATATTAAATGATTGATTCTAATAGTCCTTAATATATATTCTATATATATATATATATATATATAAATTCATTTGCTTCTAACTAGTTTTGTCCATTGTTTCGATTATCGATCATCTCATGTATTGATCATAGTCAATATTTGTAGTATCGTTTCGTAAACCGATGCACGCGATCACTTTATGCATTATTCTATAATGTCTTCATTGAATGAATTGCATAGATACCGTATGATGTCACAAAGAGCTTTTAAACACCAACAGAAAGGAATTTAAATATTCACCCCCTCTGACGTCATTGCATCAGGTGATGGGTGCTTCTCTCGTAACACCAGTCGAAGTATTATATATAAGAAAATCAACGTTTGTTAATTGTAATTTTATTCATTAGTAAGTTAATTATTTTGAAAAATCTATTAATAAAATAAATTAATTTTTAATGATTTTTATATAAAAAATTATATTTTATTGAGGTTTTTATAAATTAAAAAGTATTTAAAGATAAAATTTAATCAAATTTTATTAGAAAATAATTTAAATTTCTTCTTGAATATTTTAAAATTTCTTTTTTCGTTCAGATCAAAAAATTAAATATAAAATTTAAAAATATAATAATTGACTATTCATTGGTCAATTTAAATTTTTAAATATTGTTGAGTTATTTCACTAAATTATACGTAACAAACCTAATTGAGTATTTATATATTGTTATATAAGAATATTAATTTGCTGTGTGACTATTTTTCGTAACCGTGTCCATTTCAGTGAAATTCTACATAATACATTATTAAATACCAATTAGCATTGTTACAAAACAATAAGAACTCAGTGAAATATGGTGACGTAAGTATAAAAATTTAAATTGATAAATGAAAATTTTCGTAATAATTCGCATATATTCAGAATTGTAAATTAGATGAATATATAGGTTATAAATTTAGAATGCAAGCAATAATATANTTCGGTCATAACTTTAATTACTTGGTTATTTCTTCTATTTCCTATTTGAATAAGACCTTCGATTTCTATACCATTAAGCTCTAAGTTAACTTTTATAAATTTTTTAAATTCTTCTACATATTCCGAGGTTTTAAATGGAAAATTAAATATAATTAAATTCTTCTTAGTTCTATCGTTTATCATTTTATCAACTTCAAAATCCACCATACCTTTTAACTTACTGTACGAGTCTGTTCTTTCTTCTAATAAACGTATTTTTTTACACATATCTTTTAACTCTTCCTTGAGCTTTAAATTTTCTTCGTTCATTTTGTTGATTTCAGCTTTCATGGAACGGATTTCGAAGTTCAAACTATCAAATTTGTCTTGGATTAATTCATAAACCGACTTGAGTGAGTATTCGGGTTCATTAGTCTTTGTTCGTAATTCTTCTTCCGGTTCGAAAAAGTCTTTTATTGTAGCATACCTCGAGATATCAGTAATATTCTTGGAATGTTCCTCAATTGGGTATTCCTCTCCTGACATTTCGCTTGTCTGTGTATTTTCTTCTATTTCTCTTGTTTGCTCTCTACGTGGTCTCCCTCGTCCCCTTTTTTGCATAACTGCTTGACTTGGTATTGGAGGAGATCGAGGGAAAGGTCCGGGATTTAGCTCAATGCCAGCAATCATTAGTAACATAAAAATTATTATTCGAGTTAATGAAACATTTAAACAACTTATTTCAGTTCTACACTTAATATTTTGTTGTAAAAATTCCATGTCTAACGTCGCCATAACAGCTCAGCAAAAAAAGTCACCAACACCTCCGAATGCAAGCAATAGAATTTTTATTGTAGAATTTATTTACAATTTATAATGTTATACAAGTTTAAAATACCATGCATTTAATTTTAGTAAATTATTATTATATATTTCTATGTTAGTCAGAAACACAAGCATTATTGTATGTTTTATGCGCCTCAATTATGTTCATTCGGAGTTGGCCTGACCAGTAATTGCGTCACAGCAGTGAGTATAATGTCCTTTCCTGTACTGCCTATGATAATTACCTTCGTACTGGCGACGCGTGAACCCTTGAACAATTACCAGTGCTCAGTTGTTTTATTCACTAGTGGCCCTTCGGCAGATCGCCCTGTATTGAATTGTCTTAACCCATTCTATAATCTGAAAAATAATTATTTTATGGCTTGAAAAACTCCTTTTAGTGAAATAACTACATTTTAAAACAAAAATAATTAAAATTACTTTGTTTTAAATCGATTATCCTTTAGGTAATTATTTCTTAAATCAATCATAACTAACATAATTATGTCTTATTTTAATTAATACTAAAACGATCATATGTTATATTAATCATCGTTATGATAATTTATTGTTAGGACGCCGCATCATTATTTAGTAATCATTATGATAATTATATTTCAAGCAGTCAATGTTAAGATAATTATATCAGTATGTTAATTCAGCCATCGTTTACGTAATAACGATTAATTTAATATGTAATAAATTAATATAATTAAATTTTAGACCAATACTCGTAAAGATAGATCATACTTTAAGCCAATAGTCATTGAAACAATTGAAATTTCAAGCTAATGGATGTCAAGACAATACAACGGTTAAGCCAATTCAAATTTTAAAGCAACCATCGTTAATAGTTGCAAGAAGTTTAAATTTCAACCAATAGCTGTTAAGACAAATGCATTTTCAACCAATAGCTGTTAAGACAAATGCATTTTCAACCAATAGCCATTTAGACAAACTTTTTGAAATTTCTTCATGAAAAATGATTAAGCAAGTTACGAAAAAACAAAACAAAAAAATTTTCTATAATTTTTTGTAATTATTTAAAAAAAATAAATTTTGAATAATTTAAATAATCTAATAAGCAAGAGATACATATAAAGTTTTAACTGTATTAATATTTTTTACCATGATATCAATTGTATAATAAATTTACGTAAATATGTTTTACATTCAATTTATATAGAGAAAAGTACATACAGGGTGACCAAAAAGTCAGTTAACCGTGTTATTGTTAATTTTAATTGTACTCGTTCAAGCAAATCAATTTCAACAATGAGATTCTCATTTCTTAAACAATTCTTTTAAGTGTTTAAATAAGATAGCAATTTAATCTTTACAATGGTTAATTGAGTTTTGAGTTATTCTGTATACGAGACAAAAAAATACAAGGAAAAATCCTAAAAATCGAACAACGAGTTGCATAACTTTTCCGATTGTTATGAGATTTTACTTAAAAAATAACTTTTATATTATTAATCATAATAAATAAATAAAATTATGTGGTGCCATCTGTTATAAGATACTGTTATAAAAACTTTTGTAGTTTTTGTACGACTCGTATTTATGGAATGTACTATTATTTCGAATAAGATAAAGGCAATGGTAAAAAACATCTGAACTAAATTTAATTATAACAATTAATTACAACGATTACGCATTCATCTTTCTTCTTCGTCTCGAAAACTAGTGTCCCCTGCTTTATTTTTCTTCTCTCGCCTCCTCGCGGGATTTTTCTCTAAGAACTTCTAACAACTCGGCTACGACTGCTTTTATCAATAGAAAAAACAATAGCGTTTGTTTAGAATTCTTCTCTATCTTCTAGAGACATTAGTAACAGTTTTTTTTCGTAATTTCATTTTCACGTAGTCCTTCTCGATCAGTTCTTATATTATAAGGAAGAATCTGACTTACCTGTACGATCCTGTTGTCATCATCTCGAATTCCCTCAATGAGATAGGTAACGAAGTTAACTATCCTCTTTACTAAACACGGACCTTTCCATTTGTTCTGAAATTTATGTCTGTTTAAACGACGGTATAACACTAAGTCGTGTTCCTTAATCTTAGATTCGTACTTATTTTTATCAAAATATGTTTTATTTTGATCATGAGCTTGAGCAAGATTTTCAACTGCTTGTACTCGATTAATAAACAGCTCAGTCAGTCTATACTCAGCTTTTTAAGAGTTTGTCCCTCTCCTAATCTTTGTATTTCTAGCGTTCTTGGCTCAAAACCATGGAATAAGTAGAAAGGACTTCGTTGAGTTGACTTGTGTTTTGTCGTGTTATAAGCAGTGTTTGCTGTTGATACACGTCTCTTCCTAAAGATGTCTTCTACAGTATGGTTTGTTCTTTCCATAAGTCCGTTTGCTTGGGGGTGGAAAGCGCAAGTTCGGATATGACGAACGCCATGGTCCTCCAGAAAGTTCTCAAAATTTTCGGACACAAAAGACGTTCCTTGATCCGAAATGATTGTCTTTGGAAATCCATACACAACGAATACATTCTCTTGTAAAACTCTCAATGTGGTCTCCGTGCTTAAACTACTCACGGGGATAGCTATTAAATATCGGGTAAAATAATCTATGCACATCAAAATCCATCTTTTTGAATTTCTCGATCTTGATGTGAGTATCCCAATATGATCAAGACCTAACAATTCAAAGGGCCGTGATGGTACGTCCTTTGTAAGAAAGCTTTGCTTTTCGACGGATAATCATTATTCATTTGACACACTTGACAACTGTTAACGTAACTTTTAACCTCTTTCACCATATGTTCCCACCAATAGTGATCTAGGATTCTCGACAAGGTTTTCTCTGCATTAAAGTGGCCAGCTAAAACATTGTCGTGATTAGCTTTCAGGACCTCGGGCTTGAGGTTTTCTGGTACAATAAGTTGTAAATGATTTCTATCTTGAACATCATAGTGATATAATATATCATTCTGTAACACAAATCGATTCCTTGTAGAAGTGCTCTTACGTTGCTCTTCTAGTGAGAGATTTCCGTCTTTCAATATTCTAATTATGCTGTCTAATTTTGGGTCGTCGCTTTGATGATTCAATTTCACTAGAGATTTTCCTCTCCATGCTTAGCATTTGTACTGTACGTTTAATTATTGGATTGGATTTCTAGATAAAATGTCAGATAGTACTGTACATGTCTTCATGCGAGACCTTCCATTACTCATATTAACTGCGTTAATATAAAGATGAATGTAATTTTACAGTATATTTAGTTACATTTTAAGTTAAGTTGTATTTATAATTACCATTAAATTTTTTTCTTTTGTCACTATGGTTTTGTGTTGCGCAAGTCTCTAACAACCTATTATTAAGATTAAATTAATTAGCCTAATAAATGTGGCTATAATAAATTGAGGGCTTATCACATCTGGGACTGACTGGAGCAAAATAGACTAAATTTTTACAAAAATTTCGTAAGGATCTCATCCAATAAAATAAGTTATCTCTTTATATTTTATCAAATCTTTACCTATCAAATCGGCTGCAAAGCCTGATAAAATTCCTTTTTTTCACGTTGACATAATAGTGATCAAGCAAGGTAACGTGAAATCAGAAACCAATATGGCGGACGATTGTTGTGTTGGGCGTAGTAATGACGTTATATCACATGACTGCACCCCATCTATAGTAACTATGTGTTGTTTATTTTTTATTCCATCCAGTAAGTAATCAATTTCGTCAGCTTCAGTAACATTTACAGGACAGTTGGTACACAACAAACAGAGCTTAGCATAGAAATAATCTATGACTTTCTCATCTTTGTCTCTTTCTTTCACTCTGTCACACCACATTCTCAACGTCAGTCTTTTACCAAATTCGCTTTTTAAGCTTGTCTTCCATTCAGTGTAATTGTTAAGTTAATAATCAATTGCTTTTTGCCAGTTTATCGCTGTTCCTCTCAGTTTGCTGATGGCTAGCGGAAGAACTTAGGTCTCAGCTAGTCTCTGTTGATTTCGAGTAAATTCAATATAAGTCAACCATTCGTCAGCACTCTCTGTAGAAGTACCACTAAATTCAGGAAGAGAACTCGTCAAATCAGGTACAGTTTGGACTTTCAATAACTGTTTCCTATGAGTTTAGCATTGTCTGTTGCTGGTTATCTATTATTAATATTTCTTTTTCCATTAGCGTTTGCATCATACTCATAGGACTTGGATTTACAGCTTGATCTTCGGAAGGAGATTCATTAACGACTTGTTCCTCTTTTGCCTGGCTAGTTTCATTAACACTCCCCCTTTCACTTCATATTGCGCTAGTTAATCGTTCTATTAGTTCGGATTTTTTACCAACTCGTGATAATTGCCTTTTCTCTAATTCCTCTTTCAAATATTCAATGGTCCTGTCTTCTAAAATTACGTTTAATTTCTTCAACCGTAGACATATTAGAACCGAAACACGATTGTCAACTTAAATTCTTTAGATTTACTAGTACAGACGACCCCCCTATAACACGGTAGATACGTTCCTGTTTTTATGAATCCAGCTTCTAGGAGACCAGCCAATCACAGCCCGGCACGTATGCAGTTTACGGACTACAGCTGTTTAAAAGGTTTCTTCCATAAAATTAATCGATTCTAGACTAATTCGACTCAACATTTCCAAAATACGTATAATTTTTTGGGAATAATCCATATAAACTATGCTATAAACAAAAAATTGTAGGATTACTTACCGAGTGTGCACCGTTCGACTACGTCGTTGCTTAAGCTTGTTTTCGTCGTGGAGATTGCCATCAAATAGCGCTCGCGTGCTTCCTGATAAATTATGTTTTTTTTGCGAAAAATTCGCTGAACTTTGGAGACATCATTAATATAAATATAATTTTTATGGACGTTAAATAATAAATGGTTTTTAGTAGGTCCGCTGNTTTTCGTTTTGGTTTGGTTTGGTTTATTCGTATAATTATTAGTTTGATTATCAGTACAATGACTGAATAGATGATAAAATTTTCGTTTTGGTTTGGTTTGGTTTATTCGTATAATTATTAGTTTGATTATCAGTACAATGACTGAATAGATGATAAAATTTTCGTTTTGGTTTGGTTTGGTTTATTCGTATAATTATTAGTTTGATTATCAGTACAATGACTGAATAGATGATAAAATTTTCGTTTTGGTTTGGTTTGGTTTATTCGTATACGGCAACGCGACAAGTGGGCGATCTGCCGAGGAGGGATGCCTCCCGGGAGGTCTTTTATGGGAAACTGTCCCTATTTAGGTGTTACTAAGTGAAGAAAACCCGGAAAACTCCTCGTGGCCTGCCCATTGGCGAAGCGCAAACCCACGACCAACTACCAGTGTTCAGTGGTTTTATCCACTCGGCCGCTGATGGGCTAATTTAATTTTATTAGAAATTTTATAAGTTACTTTTTAAAATTTTCTTAAATAATATTGTCTGCCATCACCATATTTCAATGCAGCTGAGACTATACCATTTTCCTATGATTTATTTCTTTCTTCCAATGGTCTTCCCCACAGTTACATTTATGAGCATGTTGAAGAAGTACAGAGATAGTGGTACCACGTTGTGCTTCACTAAGTCTTCACTAAGTGAAGACACTTATGTTATATAATAAACAAAATGCAAGTTGCTTGCAGCGCGCAAAATTACCACAGTGGTGCGTTTTGGTACTAATAATATTACGGAAATGTGTCTAGCATAATAACTATAATAGCAATTTATATAATATATTAATTTGAAAAAAGTTAATAATAATGAAGATTTTTAATTAATAATTTCTTAAAACTATCGTTTAAATTAAAATTACGAACATTTCAATCCTAATTTTTTAATATATTTTGCAATCAAAACTTATTTATACGAATTGTTTTATGTAATTAATTAATAAAATTATTGATATAAAATTTAAAAATTTTATAAATTAAAAACATAATTTTAATTAATTAAATTTTTATTAATTTTTAATTCAAGCAACAAAATTAATATGTTTAATTATATTAATTAATTCATTTCATTAAATATGCCATTAAAATTAAAATATTTATTTTTCAGAGGAGAAAAAATAATCAAAAAATTTTAAAATGTTTTATTAAAAAAATTAGAAAAATTAAACATTTTAATTAAGTTTTTACGATTAATTATGTTACTATAATTAATTAAATTAGATAAACCGTTGATTATTTTCCTTTTTTAAATTAATTTGACAATTTTAAACTGGTAAATTTCTATTTAGTTTTAATTACCTTACCTCATTAAATATACTAATAATAATTAATATAAAATTTCCAAAGTATTTTATTAAAACATTTTTCTGCAGTTTCTTTTAATTTTTGTTTTCTTTAACTTTAATTAAATATATCAATTATAATTAGCACAACCAATGAAACAAAAACAAAATTTAATTAGAAATTTGCCAATTTGTAATTGTCAAATTAATTGGAATTCCAAAAATAACAGTGAATTAAGAATTTCTCAATTAAATTAAATGTAGTAATTTGCTTAATTGTGAAAACGTAATTATAAAAAAACAGCAACGAGTTGTTTAGCTTTCCCGGTAACATTTAAAAATGCATGTGTGTCGCCATCTGTTATCAGATTTTGTTATAAAACTTTTTATATTTTAATTCTTATAAAATGGTAAAAAGTTTAATTTTGGGGTAGGTATAAATTTTATTTTAAAAAATGTAAATGCTAATACCGAGTAAAATTATCATTAAGTCAGACCATACTCGATAAACGACACACGATTCTCCCTTTATCTCCCTACTCCTCTGATCTTTAACCACCAAAATTTAATAGCATCAATCCGCTTAATACACAACCCTCCCTGCAGAATTTCAGAAATTTTCGACAAAAATACAGGAGTTATTAAGCTTCAAAAAGGGCGAAGAAAATCGTACCTTACCCACACACACACCTAAACAAACATCCATACATACAGAATAAGCCCCGAATTATTTTGCATTTCTCGACGTTCAAGGCCCCCTGATACCAAAAACGTAAACATCTTGTGATGTCACTATTTGATCGATCGCCATACTTTCCCTCTGTTATATATAACAGTGCGAGGAAAGTAAAATTAAAGTTTTTAAATATATTTTTTGACTTTTTATAATACTTTTTAAACTACGATTGTTTTAAATTTTTTTTTGTTATTTTCTAAATCATAATTTTTATTTTTTTAAATTTTTTCTTATTTTTAGAATTTCTCAATTTTCTCATTTTTATTAATTTTTTTCTCATTTTTCTAATTTTCCTTACATACAAATTTCCTTAAATAAAAAATAGAAAAAGTTGAAAAAGTTAGGGAAAAATATGAAAATGATAAAAGTTAGGGAAATTGGAAAAATTAGGGAAAAAACTTGAAAAAATAGGGAAAAAACTTGAAAAAATAAGAAAACTTTTTTAAAAAATTTTCCCTTATTTTTTCGAGTTTTTTCTCCATTTTTTTCAAGTTTTTTCCCTAATATTTCCTATTTCCCTAACTTTTATCATTTTCAAATTTTTCCCTAACTTTTCCAACTTTTTCTCTATTTTTCTCAATTTTTCCAATATTTTACTGATTTAATCAATTTTATTTTAATTTTCTCAAATTTTAAATTAATTTTTCTTCTCATTTTCCGAATTTTCCTTCAATTTTTTAGTTGTAATTTTTCAATAAATTAACAATTTAATAAATCATTAATTGAAAAATATTTCCAATTAAACAGGTGATTTATCTCATTAAAACGTAATTTAAGTGACTTAATTATAATTGAACAATTAACATAATTAATTCTTTTCTCTACATTAATTATGTTACTCACATAATTAAGGTAATTTAATTTTATCGAAGAGAAACGATTGGCATTAAGTGTAAACTTAATTTGATTTTATATAAAAGGAAATTCAAACAAGAAATGACGTCACTGTATAAGCAATTTGATTGCATGCTCTTTAAGTGGATTGTATATTTGTCGAGTTTCTGATCGAAGTTAAAATTTATAAAAGTTACAATTTACTAAATAGATCGATAGAAACGTCATAGTAACCACAATCAACAAATTACGAATGATCGATTAATAGAACTTTACATATAATTTTCTTTACTTTGCGTGTTATGCAATTGCATTAACAATCACCGTTTATGAATAATTTCCATTCCATTCTTAAAAATGTACTTTTAAATTACAAAATTTGATCAATAAAATATTTCTAGAATATTTAAATGATGTCTGGTTTTAAAATTTAATAGCGTGTACAAACAACTGTATACATGTACTGTACATTTAAATTTAGATTCAAGGTAAGGAAGTTTATATAATTAAGGTTACGGGAAAAATTAAGGTCGTCTATGAGGAAATTCCCTATTTTCCTTGTTGTTATAAAAGAAAATTTATGTTTAATGATACACAAATTAGCAATTTGTGTATCATTAAACTGGCGTTATGTTTATTCGTTAAATTGGTAATATAATTGAGATTTCGGAGTGATACAGTTAATCGTGTTTTGAATACTGATGAAGTCAATCAAGTGGGCGAAAGGGTAAAAGCACTGCTAGTGCCTTTATCTACTTTTGCTCTGAATAATGCTATTGGAAAATCCGGGATCTAGTCTGGTTCCCGGATTTTTCAGAATCTATAGCCCGATATATGAACGATCTGCCAAGATTGGGTAACAATCGGGAAGACTTCTATGGGAACTTGGTTTCTATTTAGATGTTATACACGGAAAATGTCCACATTGCTAGCCCATTAGCTCAGATTCGAACCCGCGATCAACTTTTAACGTTCACTGGTTTTATCCATTGTGCCACTGATGGACCCAGAATCTAGAAAGTTTCTTAAATGGTTTTGATGTAAAAATATTACTCTCCGTTTCTTATATTGTAGGCGTAGAAGAACCCATATTGGAATAGAAAATGACTATTTTGGCGCGTGCAAGGCAGAGAGAGTTTAAAAATGCTATTGAAGATTTTTTCAGAAATTGGCAGTAGTTAACTACTAATGTAAATCAACTACGTTGTTAATTAACTACTATTTCACTATATTGAGAAATTAACATCGTAGTTTAATTATATTTGTAGTTAACTACTGTCCATCTGTTCGATTTTCGTTTTCTCTATTTGACAGTGGATATAGCTTATGTAGATATGACAATTAATTTACCATTGATATGTATCAAGATAATTTTAATAAATTTTAACTTTCATGTACGTTAAAACAAGTAGATGAAATCACTAAATACTGGGTTCGCGCATGATCAAAAGCCGGTTGCGTGAAGTATTTCGAGTTTTCTTCACGTTTCTAACATTTAAATAGGGACCAGTTTTTCTTATATAAAGTGGTTCCCGGAGGCACAATCCTGTGACAGATTCGCTCTTGTATAACGTTGCCTTATGTCTTCAATTCAATCCAATCCAATTGCATCAATACTATTCAATACAAATCAATACAAAGAACAGCAGAAAGCACTAGCAATGGAGATTCCAAGATCTAATCTAGTCCGAATGTTTGGATCAAATTGTTTAAATGATTTTGAAATAAGCTGCAAGCTACAGCTTATAATTACTTATGATTTTCAAATTAAACAAATTTCATTGTCTATTTTTTAATCTTAGAATCCCGAGAAAATATTAGTAAGATATCAATATCGTCCTCGTCGTACAATCCTCATCAATCCTCATTATACTTTTAAAATCATTAAATACTATAAAGTAAATGTAAACCAAGACATTCTCATGCTCATCGTCATTGAACTTTGGGAAATAGTGACGATATTTTCAGTGTCTTCTAGATAAAATGCAAGCAAGGACGTTCTCATCTTCATTATACTTTGAAAAACACTAATGACAACCTTAACGTTTTCCAGAGCAAATATTAACAAAAATATGTTCAATGTCATTGTGAAGCAATACTTTTGCATCTATATACCAACTGTAGAGAAAAGCTGTACTAAGGACACTTGAAATTCCACAGGAGAGCCAACTTAGAAATTGTTGAATTCCTGAGTTGACTCTTCTATAGAATTTCGAGTGTCCTTAGTACAGATTTTCTCTACAGTTTGGTATATAAATGCAAGAGAATTTCTTCACGATAAGATTGAAAAAAATTTTTTAATCTTTACAATTTATAAGATTTTTTTTGCAAATTTTAGACGTATTTCACCTTTGACATTTTATATTTAAAACCTTACTTTATTGAATATTTTCTCACAATTTTATTACATTGTCGCATTATGAATTTCTTTCCAATTGATATTAATGTTTTCCAATATTTCATTTCTAAAATACGAAGAAAAAAAAAATAGAAATTGTTTCTTCTGAATCTAAAAAATCAATGTCTTTATATTAAAATATTTGTAAATTATTTTTCGTGTTTTAAAATTGAAAAATGTTTTATTGATTATATACTTATCCAAAATAATATTCTATTATATTATTTTAGAAAAATTCAATTTATTTTTGATTTTATAATAAATTTCATTTATTTACTTTACGTTTAATTATGCTCAAATCTTTAAATAACATTAAAAAATAGTAAAATTAATTTTTTACTCTATAACAAAGTTTGTAATTATTTAAGTGTTAATATATTTAATGATAATTAAAGTGAAATGAATTATATTAAGTAAAGAATATTAAATATTAACTCTTTTTTATATTAAGGTAATGTTCTTTTAAATTATTATACTGTAATTGTATACAATGAATATAGGGCCATTCGTTATAAGGCCTGTTTTATTATAAGGATATATTGTAACGTAAAGAATTGTATCAAGAATTATATATTTTTTACATCAGCATAAACATAGCAAGTATTTTCTACATTAAGGCTATGTTTATGCTGATGTAAAATATACTCTTTACATTCTACATATCCTAATATAGTCGAACTCCAAGAACGACCGCCTCTAAACAATAGCAATTTTTTTGTGTTCTCGTAAATGGCTGTTTTTCGGAGATTTGACAGCAAATGATTTTCTTTTAAGCATAAGAAGCAGGGAATTCCATAGTGAAAATATATGGTATACCACACATTTGCCAATGCTAGATTTCAACATTTAAACTGGTACACTAGTCACTATCTTTAAGAAGTGTTATCTTACATCATATAGGTCTTAATGCATACATTTTCTTTAAGTATATATCCGGGATATAACATGGTACAAGCATATTCTATGTTTTATCTTTGTCTATACAATGGGTGCCACAGTATTCGTATATATACCATATCAACCTCTTAAAATTATACTGTTTACAGCATACAGATCATAGAATATAAACTTTTTACGTATATTACGTTGAATATACTGTGGTAAAAAGTATAGGTACTGTACATACCATATTTAAATCTTGTATATATATATAGGATATCCCATAAATCTGAAACCATAAGAGTTATATTGATCTTTGCTTATTTTTTAGTTAATACATGGTGCTGAGTAAGGAGGAACGAATTCAAGTTATTTTGATGGTGGGATTCGCAACCATCGTGAAATCATAGGAGTTTAGCAAAGTGCATTCAGGCTTCTAACCAATCCACACATAGCAGTCTGAGTATACCGTGCTAAACTCTTCAGTGATTTCACTCTGGTTGCGGGTCCCACCATCAAAATAACTTAGAAATTCGTTTTTTTCTTACTCAACACCATGCTTTATTTCTAAAAAATAAACAAGGATTAAAGCAACTCATAATTCCAGGCTTATAATTCCGTATATATACAGGGTATTCCATAGGGTATCAACTTTACAACTTTTAATCAATATAGAAGCATTATTTGATATAAATTACATGTAAGATATGTAAATATAGATGAAGATATTTCATTTATTTTACATTTTCGAGGATTGTATAATTGTAGTATCCATTTTGCAACGTTCAGAAATGAGAGTTACTCGCTCAAAAATCAATATTATAAAACAGGAATTTAATCAAAAATTACATTTGTATAATAAATTTATCAAGATAGTAATTATACAACATTTGATTTTTTTAGAAAAAACAATTTGATTTTCTCAAACGATATATATTAGAAAATTTATCTTGACAATCACTTTGAACGTAATCGTCTTATTATATTGACTTAAAGCTTTCTAGAAAATGACGTTCGATTAATCGATAAAATTCATACAGGAAAAAAATAATATAAAAATTTAATTTAAATTCATCGAAACATAAAATTTATATATTATAAATTTGATGTTTTTAGATATATTTTGATAATATTAATATTTAAAAAAATACATTATTTTTTTAATTTAATCTTTTCATTTATTTGAATTTATATTATTAATATATAAAGATGAAGGAGAAGAAAAAAGAATTTTTTTTTGGATCGAATTTGTCTATTCAATTTGATTTTTTTTAGATTCAAAAAAATCTATTTTAGACAAACTTCCGGTGTTCAATTTCTTATTCGATCGATTCTCCATTAAATTCCTTTTAGAAGGTATTTTACTTTTCTATTCTATCAAGGAAATTGAACTACTTTAAACTTGGATAAACTTGGATAAAGTATTACTAAATTTTTTAAATATTTATTTGATTAAATATATCATTTAAAATCTTATATATACAATAGTTAAATTCCTCGAATATATTTATTTATTTTATGAGTTTTCAAATTAAATTTATAATATAAAATATTCATTTCTGTAGAAAAATATATTAAAAATAGATTTTTAAACACGTTTTTTTAGTTATTAGTAAATGAATAAATTGAATTTTTTTAAAACCTTTTAAAGATGCACGCTTTTTATATCATTATAATGCCTAATCATAAAGGCAAAATAATTGAACTTTAATTACTTTTTTTAGAAAATTTACTGCCTTTTTACAAGTAAAATTGTTTACAGTTTTTAATTTCGATACTATTTTTATAATAAACTTAAATATTTTGATTAAAAAAATATATTAGATTTAATGCTTTTACTTTGTCAGTAATAAAGCACTGTATGAGTTATTAGAAAGAGAATTTATTTTATTGGGCTACAATTTGAAAAACTTGTAGGCTTATAAATTCTCACTGTAATCCGTCCGTCCGTTTGTCTGTCTTTCCTTAATCTCAAGAACAGAGTTAGATATATGAAAGTCGAAAAACGATATGGGAAGATAGAAATAGGGGGTTATGATTAACTGTATACGATCTTCCGGTGCAAACTGGAAGATCGTATACAGTTAATCGTAATCAATTCAAAAAAATTTCTCCTGTAAGGAGTTAGATATATGACGGCATAACTCTATTGCTACAGGAAAAGTATGATTTACAGGGGAAAGACATTAATAATTTGAGGTGGAGAGCATATATTTTATATAAAATAAATTTAAAAAATATGATCAAAAATTGCAGCTTGGCATTGTGACGATGTCATAATAAATATTTGCTCAATTTAATTAAATTTATTTTATTTTTATTGTAGTTTCTTTCAAAATGAAATAAAATGTAAATTAAATTCTTAAATACTAATAAATGTTTTTCCCCCTCAAAAAACTTTAAAATAAAATGCGAATTTTTATCGAAAAAGTAATAAATTTTACATCTTCTGTGATAAATATCAAAATTGCAATGTAATAACTCGTAAAAATGCAATAAAATTCGTTATAAAAACACAAATTTACAAGTGAAAATATTATATTGAAGCATTATTGAATATATTTTTTAAATTTTAACATGTTTTCAAGCCTTACTTTACGATTAAATGCTTAAATTAATTTATAAAATATCGTTAAATTCCTCCTTAAAATGCAAAGCTTACTTCAGTACATTCCTAAGAAAAGTAAGAAAATGTTGCACAGTTTTATCTAAAAATTAAAATTAGAAGCTTTAGTATCATTTTAAAGTATTTTACTTTTAAGTATATATATATAGCCTATATATTTGAGGTCATTTCAGTATAGTCTATAACAGGAAATCTTCGATCGTTTACTTCATCAATAAAACGCTCCTTCATCCAGGCAACATTAAAAAACATGACGAGTTTCGTTGATAAATTACGAATTTTTTGCTTCAGGGTGTTAAAAATACTTAAAATTTTTTAAAATATATAAAATATTTCCAAAACTTCTTATTTAATAGCCACGCATCTTAAACATTAATTCAGATGTTTAAATGTTTTAATAATAACTTCATTAAAAAATTGCTAAAAAAAAAGAAAGAGAATTTTACTTTAAATTTTAAATGAATTTATCAATTTGTAAGTTTAAAATTTAAAATAAAAAGTTTAAATTTCTCTTTAACCAATCAGCGTTTAGAAAACCGTACCTTTAACCAATTAGCATTAAAGTTTTCTGAAATGTTTTATAGTTTATCTAATAAATTCTGCAGAGGTCTCCTATATTCATTCATATATTTTTAAATGTGTTTTATGCCTCGTCGATTCTTAAAGTAAAAAAACACATTGATAAAATAATAATTCTCCATATATTCTCAGATAACTTGAACTTTTGCCAGAATATTTTTTTATTGTAAAATTTAAATTATAATACATTCTCTCTCTGTGTGTGTGTATTACGCATGGATATCATGCAGCGTGTATCAGACATGGATATTTTGTTAAAATAATAAAATATTATATTATTCAATAAAAATGTAGAAAGTTCACTAAAGTTTAAAGTTGTTATAGTTTTATGACTTTTTTAAAATTTTTCCCCTGGACTTCCTGAAAATTGATATTTTTACTAGACGTATGAAATCGAATTATTTTTTTTGTATCAGTAAAGTCAAAAATAATACAGATCATAAGCAGTTTTAGCTGTAGACAGTAGAACTCTTGAAAATTGTATCGTGTATATCCCTTAGTTACTAATCACTACCAATGAACGAGTGAATAAAACAACTGAATACTGGGTTGTGGGTTCGAACCCCGCCAACTGACTGGCTACGTGGAGTTTTCTGGATTTTCTTCTCGTTAGTAACACTTAAATAAGGAACAATTTTCTGTAAAACACCTCCCGGGAGGAATCCTCTCTGTAGATCGGCCATGGCGTGTACGAATAAAACATACCACGATACTCACTAACATGATGTTAGTGAATATGTTTCATATTTCAGCGCTCTTACCAGTCAAATATGCTTTTATATCTCATTGATTTGCTTTCTTTTGTGATTTTCTGACTTTATATGTGTGAAAATATCAAAAATAGCTACAGATTTTTCTACAAGTAACAGTTACTAGAAAAAATGAAGCAATAGGGTTGGATATGAATGATGGAATAAGGTACATGAGCTAATCTATCAAGAAGTGTGCCTCCCGGGAAGACTTTCTACGGAAAATTGGCTCCTAGTTAGGTGTTGTGCACACAGAAAAATCCCAGAAAACTGCACGTCCACCTTTGGTGAGTCGCAAGTTTGGTCCAAGGCTCATCCAAGGTTGGCCGCGTGGAGTTTTGCGAGTTTTTCAATTCAAAACGTTTTACCTGAAAGTAATTAGGTAGACGATTCAATTGCTAACAGGATAAGTATGATGTGTAGGAGCAAACCACTATTAATTTAAGGCGGGGAGCATATATTTCAAATTAAATAAATTAAAGAACTATGATAAAAAATTGCAGCCCGGCATTGTGACGTTGTCTCAATAAATAATTGCTCGTATATTGAACACTTTCCATTCTCGTGAGTTTAAAAAAAATTATCTTTTTTACGTTCACGATATTTTGATGGCATCTCGAATAGTAATTTCGCGATATATTGGTTATTTTGTCGTCAGTGGCCAATTGGAAGCAAGGATTTGAATCATATACATTTACGTAATACTTAGCAAGTTGCTATATAGCAATGGCCAATCAAAAGAGAGAATTGGCACTATTACATAGCAAACTGCAATGGTGCAATCATACATCTTTATTTCAAATACTCATTATATATGTTTGTAATATGTTTAACTATTCTTTTCCTTTAAAGTTACAATGTATCAAATTGTAATTTGTATTCTTCACTGTGTTATGGTGGAAAATTTTCCCTAAACATTCAAATTCGTGAAATTTGTACAGAAAATTAGCATTAGAGATAAACAGTAAATGCATCCGTAGGCATTTGTGAAATAGAAAAGTTTACTTACTCATGCCAAAGAAATTTTAGAACAAATTTCTTGAAATACGAATGTATTTCAAGAAATTTGTTCTAAAATTTGATAACTTTTGTTATATCTTATTGAAATATTGGAAATACAATGTTCTATACCCATATGTTCTTAATTAGTAGTGAAGTATTCCTTGTCAGTAAAATAAAAGTAAAATAAATTTGGAATTTCAACCAATTAATACCACCAAGCAATACGTATTTTACGTATACTGTATAATATGACGAATATTCTTAAAGATTATTTTTCCATAACTTTGTTTTTTAACCTATCAAGGCTACAGGAAATATTATGATATACTGTTCAGTTAGGCAATCTGTGTAACACAATGCATTTCGTGTTGTGTAATATACTAAGCAGTTATCCTTGCTGTTTTTTCAAAGATATAAAAAGTAACCATGTTTAAAAAATTGTTTCATTTAAATANAATTTCCAAAGTATTTTATTAAAACATTTTTCTGCAGTTTCTTTTAATTTTTGTTTTCTTTAACTTTAATTAAATATATCAATTATAATTAGCACAACCAATGAAACAAAAACAAAATTTAATTAGAAATTTGCCAATTTGTAATTGTCAAATTAATTGGAATTCCAAAAATAACAGTGAATTAAGAATTTCTCAATTAAATTAAATGTAGTAATTTGCTTAATTGTGAAAACGTAATTATAAAAAAACAGCAACGAGTTGTTTAGCTTTCCCGGTAACATTTAAAAATGCATGTGTGTCGCCATCTGTTATCAGATTTTGTTATAAAACTTTTTATATTTTAATTCTTATAAAATGGTAAAAAGTTTAATTTTGGGGTAGGTATAAATTTTATTTTAAAAAATGTAAATGCTAATACCGAGTAAAATTATCATTAAGTCAGACCATACTCGATAAACGACACACGATTCTCCCTTTATCTCCCTACTCCTCTGATCTTTAACCACCAAAATTTAATAGCATCAATCCGCTTAATACACAACCCTCCCTGCAGAATTTCAGAAATTTTCGACAAAAAGTACAGGAGTTATTAAGCTTCAAAAAGGGCGAAGAAAATCGTACCTTACCCACACACACACCTAAACAAACATCCATACATACAGAATAAGCCCCGAATTATTTTGCATTTCTCGACGTTCAAGGCCCCCTGATACCAAAAACGTAAACATCTTGTGATGTCACTATTTGATCGATCGCCATACTTTCCCTCTGTTATATATAACAGTGCGAGGAAAGTAAAATTAAAGTTTTTAAATATATTTTTTGACTTTTTATAATACTTTTTAAACTACGATTGTTTTAAATTTTTTTTTGTTATTTTCTAAATCATAATTTTTATTTTTTTAAATTTTTTCTTATTTTTAGAATTTCTCAATTTTCTCATTTTTATTAATTTTTTTCTCATTTTTCTAATTTTCCTTACATACAAATTTCCTTAAATAAAAAATAGAAAAAGTTGAAAAAGTTAGGGAAAAATATGAAAATGATAAAAGTTAGGGAAATTGGAAAAATTAGGGAAAAAACTTGAAAAAATAGGGAAAAAACTTGAAAAAATAAGAAAACTTTTTTAAAAAATTTTCCCTTATTTTTTCGAGTTTTTTCTCCATTTTTTTCAAGTTTTTTCCCTAATATTTCCTATTTCCCTAACTTTTATCATTTTCAAATTTTTCCCTAACTTTTCCAACTTTTTCTCTATTTTTCTCAATTTTTCCAATATTTTACTGATTTAATCAATTTTATTTTAATTTTCTCAAATTTTAAATTAATTTTTCTTCTCATTTTCCGAATTTTCCTTCAATTTTTTAGTTGTAATTTTTCAATAAATTAACAATTTAATAAATCATTAATTGAAAAATATTTCCAATTAAACAGGTGATTTATCTCATTAAAACGTAATTTAAGTGACTTAATTATAATTGAACAATTAACATAATTAATTCTTTTCTCTACATTAATTATGTTACTCACATAATTAAGGTAATTTAATTTTATCGAAGAGAAACGATTGGCATTAAGTGTAAACTTAATTTGATTTTATATAAAAGGAAATTCAAACAAGAAATGACGTCACTGTATAAGCAATTTGATTGCATGCTCTTTAAGTGGATTGTATATTTGTCGAGTTTCTGATCGAAGTTAAAATTTATAAAAGTTACAATTTACTAAATAGATCGATAGAAACGTCATAGTAACCACAATCAACAAATTACGAATGATCGATTAATAGAACTTTACATATAATTTTCTTTACTTTGCGTGTTATGCAATTGCATTAACAATCACCGTTTATGAATAATTTCCATTCCATTCTTAAAAATGTACTTTTAAATTACAAAATTTGATCAATAAAATATTTCTAGAATATTTAAATGATGTCTGGTTTTAAAATTTAATAGCGTGTACAAACAACTGTATACATGTACTGTACATTTAAATTTAGATTCAAGGTAAGGAAGTTTATATAATTAAGGTTACGGGAAAAATTAAGGTCGTCTATGAGGAAATTCCCTATTTTCCTTGTTGTTATAAAAGAAAATTTATGTTTAATGATACACAAATTAGCAATTTGTGTATCATTAAACTGGCGTTATGTTTATTCGTTAAATTGGTAATATAATTGAGATTTCGGAGTGATACAGTTAATCGTGTTTTGAATACTGATGAAGTCAATCAAGTGGGCGAAAGGGTAAAAGCACTGCTAGTGCCTTTATCTACTTTTGCTCTGAATAATGCTATTGGAAAATCCGGGATCTAGTCTGGTTCCCGGATTTTTCAGAATCTATAGCCCGATATATGAACGATCTGCCAAGATTGGGTAACAATCGGGAAGACTTCTATGGGAACTTGGTTTCTATTTAGATGTTATACACGGAAAATGTCCACATTGCTAGCCCATTAGCTCAGATTCGAACCCGCGATCAACTTTTAACGTTCACTGGTTTTATCCATTGTGCCACTGATGGACCCAGAATCTAGAAAGTTTCTTAAATGGTTTTGATGTAAAAATATTACTCTCCGTTTCTTATATTGTAGGCGTAGAAGAACCCATATTGGAATAGAAAATGACTATTTTGGCGCGTGCAAGGCAGAGAGAGTTTAAAAATGCTATTGAAGATTTTTTCAGAAATTGGCAGTAGTTAACTACTAATGTAAATCAACTACGTTGTTAATTAACTACTATTTCACTATATTGAGAAATTAACATCGTAGTTTAATTATATTTGTAGTTAACTACTGTCCATCTGTTCGATTTTCGTTTTCTCTATTTGACAGTGGATATAGCTTATGTAGATATGACAATTAATTTACCATTGATATGTATCAAGATAATTTTAATAAATTTTAACTTTCATGTACGTTAAAACAAGTAGATGAAATCACTAAATACTGGGTTCGCGCATGATCAAAAGCCGGTTGCGTGAAGTATTTCGAGTTTTCTTCACGTTTCTAACATTTAAATAGGGACCAGTTTTTCTTATATAAAGTGGTTCCCGGAGGCACAATCCTGTGACAGATTCGCTCTTGTATAACGTTGCCTTATGTCTTCAATTCAATCCAATCCAATTGCATCAATACTATTCAATACAAATCAATACAAAGAACAGCAGAAAGCACTAGCAATGGAGATTCCAAGATCTAATCTAGTCCGAATGTTTGGATCAAATTGTTTAAATGATTTTGAAATAAGCTGCAAGCTACAGCTTATAATTACTTATGATTTTCAAATTAAACAAATTTCATTGTCTATTTTTTAATCTTAGAATCCCGAGAAAATATTAGTAAGATATCAATATCGTCCTCGTCGTACAATCCTCATCAATCCTCATTATACTTTTAAAATCATTAAATACTATAAAGTAAATGTAAACCAAGACATTCTCATGCTCATCGTCATTGAACTTTGGGAAATAGTGACGATATTTTCAGTGTCTTCTAGATAAAATGCAAGCAAGGACGTTCTCATCTTCATTATACTTTGAAAAACACTAATGACAACCTTAACGTTTTCCAGAGCAAATATTAACAAAAATATGTTCAATGTCATTGTGAAGCAATACTTTTGCATCTATATACCAACTGTAGAGAAAAGCTGTACTAAGGACACTTGAAATTCCACAGGAGAGCCAACTTAGAAATTGTTGAATTCCTGAGTTGACTCTTCTATAGAATTTCGAGTGTCCTTAGTACAGATTTTCTCTACAGTTTGGTATATAAATGCAAGAGAATTTCTTCACGATAAGATTGAAAAAAATTTTTTAATCTTTACAATTTATAAGATTTTTTTTGCAAATTTTAGACGTATTTCACCTTTGACATTTTATATTTAAAACCTTACTTTATTGAATATTTTCTCACAATTTTATTACATTGTCGCATTATGAATTTCTTTCCAATTGATATTAATGTTTTCCAATATTTCATTTCTAAAATACGAAGAAAAAAAAAATAGAAATTGTTTCTTCTGAATCTAAAAAATCAATGTCTTTATATTAAAATATTTGTAAATTATTTTTCGTGTTTTAAAATTGAAAAATGTTTTATTGATTATATACTTATCCAAAATAATATTCTATTATATTATTTTAGAAAAATTCAATTTATTTTTGATTTTATAATAAATTTCATTTATTTACTTTACGTTTAATTATGCTCAAATCTTTAAATAACATTAAAAAATAGTAAAATTAATTTTTTACTCTATAACAAAGTTTGTAATTATTTAAGTGTTAATATATTTAATGATAATTAAAGTGAAATGAATTATATTAAGTAAAGAATATTAAATATTAACTCTTTTTTATATTAAGGTAATGTTCTTTTAAATTATTATACTGTAATTGTATACAATGAATATAGGGCCATTCGTTATAAGGCCTGTTTTATTATAAGGATATATTGTAACGTAAAGAATTGTATCAAGAATTATATATTTTTTACATCAGCATAAACATAGCAAGTATTTTCTACATTAAGGCTATGTTTATGCTGATGTAAAATATACTCTTTACATTCTACATATCCTAATATAGTCGAACTCCAAGAACGACCGCCTCTAAACAATAGCAATTTTTTTGTGTTCTCGTAAATGGCTGTTTTTCGGAGATTTGACAGCAAATGATTTTCTTTTAAGCATAAGAAGCAGGGAATTCCATAGTGAAAATATATGGTATACCACACATTTGCCAATGCTAGATTTCAACATTTAAACTGGTACACTAGTCACTATCTTTAAGAAGTGTTATCTTACATCATATAGGTCTTAATGCATACATTTTCTTTAAGTATATATCCGGGATATAACATGGTACAAGCATATTCTATGTTTTATCTTTGTCTATACAATGGGTGCCACAGTATTCGTATATATACCATATCAACCTCTTAAAATTATACTGTTTACAGCATACAGATCATAGAATATAAACTTTTTACGTATATTACGTTGAATATACTGTGGTAAAAAGTATAGGTACTGTACATACCATATTTAAATCTTGTATATATATATAGGATATCCCATAAATCTGAAACCATAAGAGTTATATTGATCTTTGCTTATTTTTTAGTTAATACATGGTGCTGAGTAAGGAGGAACGAATTCAAGTTATTTTGATGGTGGGATTCGCAACCATCGTGAAATCATAGGAGTTTAGCAAAGTGCATTCAGGCTTCTAACCAATCCACACATAGCAGTCTGAGTATACCGTGCTAAACTCTTCAGTGATTTCACTCTGGTTGCGGGTCCCACCATCAAAATAACTTAGAAATTCGTTTTTTTCTTACTCAACACCATGCTTTATTTCTAAAAAATAAACAAGGATTAAAGCAACTCATAATTCCAGGCTTATAATTCCGTATATATACAGGGTATTCCATAGGGTATCAACTTTACAACTTTTAATCAATATAGAAGCATTATTTGATATAAATTACATGTAAGATATGTAAATATAGATGAAGATATTTCATTTATTTTACATTTTCGAGGATTGTATAATTGTAGTATCCATTTTGCAACGTTCAGAAATGAGAGTTACTCGCTCAAAAATCAATATTATAAAACAGGAATTTAATCAAAAATTACATTTGTATAATAAATTTATCAAGATAGTAATTATACAACATTTGATTTTTTTAGAAAAAACAATTTGATTTTCTCAAACGATATATATTAGAAAATTTATCTTGACAATCACTTTGAACGTAATCGTCTTATTATATTGACTTAAAGCTTTCTAGAAAATGACGTTCGATTAATCGATAAAATTCATACAGGAAAAAAATAATATAAAAATTTAATTTAAATTCATCGAAACATAAAATTTATATATTATAAATTTGATGTTTTTAGATATATTTTGATAATATTAATATTTAAAAAAATACATTATTTTTTTAATTTAATCTTTTCATTTATTTGAATTTATATTATTAATATATAAAGATGAAGGAGAAGAAAAAAGAATTTTTTTTTGGATCGAATTTGTCTATTCAATTTGATTTTTTTTAGATTCAAAAAAATCTATTTTAGACAAACTTCCGGTGTTCAATTTCTTATTCGATCGATTCTCCATTAAATTCCTTTTAGAAGGTATTTTACTTTTCTATTCTATCAAGGAAATTGAACTACTTTAAACTTGGATAAACTTGGATAAAGTATTACTAAATTTTTTAAATATTTATTTGATTAAATATATCATTTAAAATCTTATATATACAATAGTTAAATTCCTCGAATATATTTATTTATTTTATGAGTTTTCAAATTAAATTTATAATATAAAATATTCATTTCTGTAGAAAAATATATTAAAAATAGATTTTTAAACACGTTTTTTTAGTTATTAGTAAATGAATAAATTGAATTTTTTTAAAACCTTTTAAAGATGCACGCTTTTTATATCATTATAATGCCTAATCATAAAGGCAAAATAATTGAACTTTAATTACTTTTTTTAGAAAATTTACTGCCTTTTTACAAGTAAAATTGTTTACAGTTTTTAATTTCGATACTATTTTTATAATAAACTTAAATATTTTGATTAAAAAAATATATTAGATTTAATGCTTTTACTTTGTCAGTAATAAAGCACTGTATGAGTTATTAGAAAGAGAATTTATTTTATTGGGCTACAATTTGAAAAACTTGTAGGCTTATAAATTCTCACTGTAATCCGTCCGTCCGTTTGTCTGTCTTTCCTTAATCTCAAGAACAGAGTTAGATATATGAAAGTCGAAAAACGATATGGGAAGATAGAAATAGGGGGTTATGATTAACTGTATACGATCTTCCGGTGCAAACTGGAAGATCGTATACAGTTAATCGTAATCAATTCAAAAAAATTTCTCCTGTAAGGAGTTAGATATATGACGGCATAACTCTATTGCTACAGGAAAAGTATGATTTACAGGGGAAAGACATTAATAATTTGAGGTGGAGAGCATATATTTTATATAAAATAAATTTAAAAAATATGATCAAAAATTGCAGCTTGGCATTGTGACGATGTCATAATAAATATTTGCTCAATTTAATTAAATTTATTTTATTTTTATTGTAGTTTCTTTCAAAATGAAATAAAATGTAAATTAAATTCTTAAATACTAATAAATGTTTTTCCCCCTCAAAAAACTTTAAAATAAAATGCGAATTTTTATCGAAAAAGTAATAAATTTTACATCTTCTGTGATAAATATCAAAATTGCAATGTAATAACTCGTAAAAATGCAATAAAATTCGTTATAAAAACACAAATTTACAAGTGAAAATATTATATTGAAGCATTATTGAATATATTTTTTAAATTTTAACATGTTTTCAAGCCTTACTTTACGATTAAATGCTTAAATTAATTTATAAAATATCGTTAAATTCCTCCTTAAAATGCAAAGCTTACTTCAGTACATTCCTAAGAAAAGTAAGAAAATGTTGCACAGTTTTATCTAAAAATTAAAATTAGAAGCTTTAGTATCATTTTAAAGTATTTTACTTTTAAGTATATATATATAGCCTATATATTTGAGGTCATTTCAGTATAGTCTATAACAGGAAATCTTCGATCGTTTACTTCATCAATAAAACGCTCCTTCATCCAGGCAACATTAAAAAACATGACGAGTTTCGTTGATAAATTACGAATTTTTTGCTTCAGGGTGTTAAAAATACTTAAAATTTTTTAAAATATATAAAATATTTCCAAAACTTCTTATTTAATAGCCACGCATCTTAAACATTAATTCAGTTTAAATGTTTTAATAATAACTTCATTAAAAAATTGCTAAAAAAAAGAAAGAGAATTTTACTTTAAATTTTAAACGAATTTATCAATTTGTAAGTTTAAAATTTAAAATAAAAAGTTTAAATTTCTCTTTAACCAATCAGTGTTTAGAAAACCGTACCTTTAACCAATTAGCATTAAAGTTTTCTGAAATGTTTTATAGTTTATCTAATAAATTCTGCAGAGGTCTCCTATATTCATTCATATATTTTTAAATGTGTTTTATGCCTCGTCATTCTTAAAGTAAAAAAAAAAACACATTGATAAAATAATAATTCTCCATATATTCTCAGATAACTTGAACTTTTGCCAGAATATTTTTTTATTGTAAAATTTAAATTATAATACATTCTCTCTCTGTGTGTGTGTATTACGCATGGATATCATGCAGCGTGTATCAGACATGGATATTTTGTTAAAATAATAAAATATTATATTATTCAATAAAAATGTAGAAAGTTCACTAAAGTTTAAAGTTGTTATAGTTTTATGACTTTTTTAAAATTTTTCCCCTGGACTTCCTGAAAATTGATATTTTTACTAGACGTATGAAATCGAATTATTTTTTTTGTATCAGTAAAGTCAAAAATAATACAGATCATAAGCAGTTTTAGCTGTAGACAGTAGAACTCTTGAAAATTGTATCGTGTATATCCCTTAGTTACTAATCACTACCAATGAACGAGTGAATAAAACAACTGAATACTGGGTTGTGGGTTCGAACCCCGCCAACTGACTGGCTACGTGGAGTTTTCTGGATTTTCTTCTCGTTAGTAACACTTAAATAAGGAACAATTTTCTGTAAAACACCTCCCGGGAGGAATCCTCTCTGTAGATCGGCCATGGCGTGTACGAATAAAACATACCACGATACTCACTAACATGATGTTAGTGAATATGTTTCATATTTCAGCGCTCTTACCAGTCAAATATGCTTTTATATCTCATTGATTTGCTTTCTTTTGTGATTTTCTGACTTTATATGTGTGAAAATATCAAAAATAGCTACAGATTTTTCTACAAGTAACAGTTACTAGAAAAAATGAAGCAATAGGGTTGGATATGAATGATGGAATAAGGTACATGAGCTAATCTATCAAGAAGTGTGCCTCCCGGGAAGACTTTCTACGGAAAATTGGCTCCTAGTTAGGTGTTGTGCACACAGAAAAATCCCAGAAAACTGCACGTCCATCTTTGGTGAGTCGCAAGTTTGGTCCAAGGCTCATCCAAGGTTGGCCGCGTGGAGTTTTGCGAGTTTTTCAATTCAAAACGTTTTACCTGAAAGTAATTAGGTAGACGATTCAATTGCTAACAGGATAAGTATGATGTGTAGGAGCAAACCACTATTAATTTAAGGCGGGGAGCATATATTTCAAATTAAATAAATTAAAGAACTATGATAAAAAATTGCAGCCCGGCATTGTGACGTTGTCTCAATAAATAATTGCTCGTATATTGAACACTTTCCATTCTCGTGAGTTTAAAAAAAATTATCTTTTTTACGTTCACGATATTTTGATGGCATCTCGAATAGTAATTTCGCGATATATTGGTTATTTTGTCGTCAGTGGCCAATTGGAAGCAAGGATTTGAATCATATACATTTACGTAATACTTAGCAAGTTGCTATATAGCAATGGCCAATCAAAAGAGAGAATTGGCACTATTACATAGCAAACTGCAATGGTGCAATCATACATCTTTATTTCAAATACTCATTATATATGTTTGTAATATGTTTAACTATTCTTTTCCTTTAAAGTTACAATGTATCAAATTGTAATTTGTATTCTTCACTGTGTTATGGTGGAAAATTTTCCCTAAACATTCAAATTCGTGAAATTTGTACAGAAAATTAGCATTAGAGATAAACAGTAAATGCATCCGTAGGCATTTGTGAAATAGAAAAGTTTACTTACTCATGCCAAAGAAATTTTAGAACAAATTTCTTGAAATACGAATGTATTTCAAGAAATTTGTTCTAAAATTTGATAACTTTTGTTATATCTTATTGAAATATTGGAAATACAATGTTCTATACCCATATGTTCTTAATTAGTAGTGAAGTATTCCTTGTCAGTAAAATAAAAGTAAAATAAATTTGGAATTTCAACCAATTAATACCACCAAGCAATACGTATTTTACGTATACTGTATAATATGACGAATATTCTTAAAGATTATTTTTCCATAACCTTGTTTTTTAACCTATCAAGGCTACAGGAAATATTATGATATACTGTTCAGTTAGGCAATCTGTGTAACACAATGCATTTCGTGTTGTGTAATATACTAAGCAGTTATCCTTGCTGTTTTTTCAAAGATATAAAAAGTAACCATGTTTAAAAAATTGTTTCATTTAAATAGATTTATTTATAACTTTTCGTTCGCTTTTTTATATGAAATAAATCTAAATTTAGTTTAAAATAATATTCATTAAAAACTTTAAGAAGTTTGAGATTAGTTGAAATTCAAAAAAATAATAATAATAAATATTTATACATAGGTAGTCCTCTGTGAAATTTATAAGAAATTTATTAGTTAAGAGGTTAACGTCAACATGACGTCCATCTTATACAGTATTTTGTTACGGCAATGTGATAATGACGTCAATTTGACGTAAGTTTCCTTACGTCAACACGTAAGTCATTCGTGTTGGCAGAATAGTATAGTATACATTGTAACAATACATACTATTCTGTCAATATGAAAGAACGTTTTCATTGTGAATTACGAAAAACTTTGACATTTAAATGTTTAATTATTAACAGAAAAATACTCTAAAATATTTTTTAAAGTTTTATTTAAAATTCTTCCCTTTTTTAATGTAAATTAACATCTTCTTCCGGATTCCAGAAACACGTGTAATTTAAACATATGGAATACCGTTTTAAAGTAAGCAGGTGAATAACTTTTTATCGTATTTCGTGTGCTAAATTTTTATTTAATATGTTTAATTTTATGCTTTATTTTTCATTAAATATCAAGTTTAAATCAAAATTAGTTTTGTTCGTGGAACACAATATAATTTGGAATTATAATAAAATTAAACAGTGCAAAGAAAGTAAATTATACGTTATTTATAAGATCGTGAAATATAATTTTCCTTCCTTCTGTTGTATAATATTACCTTTTCGTATCATGTAATTTATCTTCTGTTAATATATAATCTTATCTATTTGTATCGTATTATACTTCCTCCTTCTGGTTATATTATATTATCGTAACCTATAATGAATTAAAAGATGGAAATAATATATAACAATTAATTAAGATAAATTTTTCGTACAATATTATGCAATGTAATTAATTATATGGGAGAAAACTCACTTAGTGTTTAAAATTAGACACTTTTTCCTCTGAAAGAGTGAAATAAAACAGTATTATGTGAAATGTGTTACTGATGCCAGATGGATCACTGATAATAAATACACATCAGTGATCCATTTCGTATCAGTGGATTAATGATGCCAAAAGACTTACTAAGACACCTTATCTTGCAGCTGAAGTTTATTACTTCAAACGTTTTCGGTCATGTTAAATGACCTTTCTCAAGAAAAAGAAATAAGAGAAAGCAAAATAAAAGATAAAAAAAAACTGTATAAATCGAACGCTTAGTACAAACGAACAAGCTTTTCGAATATTTTTGAACTAGCCTATAATCCGTTGCAATTTATGACGTCATTTTTAACTTTGCAACGGAAGTATAAAAAATCCTAAAGATTACATAAATATCTAAAAATCATAAGTACAGAGAGTTACCACCTCCGATCATCGCGCATAAATACATAGCTTAAGATATAAGGATGCATAGTATCTGCTTCCTTCGATTATTAAGGTTTATATTAAGCTAGAGGACCATGCTGCCGATATTTTTGTCGATTCTCGAAAGTTTATTGCAAGGCCTTTATGGTTTGCTTTACAAATCTGCCAGGCTTCCGCGTAATGCCGGTGTTTACGGTCTCGAACTAGGTGCAGTAATCTTGCTTGGTCCCATTCGGCTTTGACGTCTTGAGGGTCAGCTAAAACGTAGATGGCCAGCGCAGTGCACGGTTGTTCCTTTCTTATATTTCCTTGGTGTTCTGCTAACCTGTCCTTGATACATCTTTCTGTGGCTCCTATATACATTAATTTACTACGTCGCCGTGAGTCCGTAACTGGGATTTTATAGACACCGGGTAGTGTGTTTCTGTCCACTTCATCCTTATCAGATCGTAATAGTTGGTAAGTGGTGGGGGTTCTTTTATATAGGATTCTTTTGTTCTTGGCTTTTCCGATGCGTCGAAAGATATTAGTNAACAGTTTGTGCAATCCTGTCGCGACACGAGTCGGCGATGACGTTTTACCGAATTATAGGAGTTTTTTAGCATGTTTGTACGAATACTGTCGCAATTTTTTCGCCGTGATATAGGAATCCGAACTATAGGAACCCGTGTTATAGGGGGGTCGACTGTATTATTGCTTAATCTTTAAGCAATTGCTTCCTAGAGTAAGCTCTTAAACTTTACTATAACTTTGATTCGGTTACGATCAAAATTTTACACTTTTAACTTCAATCTTAAACTTCAACACTTCCTACCTTCGGGTACAAATCTAGGACCGAATGACGCGATTGGGACTTTAACAGAGCTGTAGAGCATATCAATAGGTACAAAAAAAGTCAAAGGAACCATGCCCGTACAGGTGACCCTTTGCGAGTTAATAGCATCGATGTCCTTTATACACAAGCTACCATGCCAAATTTCGTCATGAAATGGATGCAAAATAATCTCCAACCAATGGCCACCTCAAACAGCGGACATTTATTTTGTTGCTGTCTGTGGTCGTTGTTCAGACGTTTAGTTGTATAAAATAAAATTTTTAAAAAAATTTAA
>NW_019385523.1:427452-455780 GCF_000671375.1 Centruroides sculpturatus | reverse complement strand
AATGTACAATGTCGCGGCTCGGTAAATATGTCAATACTGAAACGAAAATCAGTCTAGCATAAGGAAAATCGGGGAATAACACCTCGAACCGGCGAATTGCGCAGCGGCGTTATTGTGAATCGGCGTAAATTGAACCGGCATAAACCGAGGGCTACCTGTATTAGGATAATCACTGGAGAAATTCACTTAGGAAAAATTCTTAAGATTTGTTAGATTTTTATATTTAATTTTCTTGAACTTTCACCTTTATTATTTGGGTGCTTTCACTTAGAGAGAGCTAGTATTGGTTTTTAAGCTGGTAAGCCACAATGTTTATAGATGCTCCAAAGAGTTTGTACACCAGTGTACACAGATTCATGCAACTTTCGTTAGGGGTATGCTGATGCTGCAAATTTTACAACAATCAGCATTTTAATGAATACTTCCTTCTCTGTTTGGTTGGCCAACAGTAAAAAGATGAAAGATAAGTGAAATTTGAAAAAGAGTTTATTCAAAATTTAAAAAAAAATTTAATATTTTTGTGACAAACTTGAGACACCCAACTTGTGCTGTGACACACAAGTATATTATGTCACACGGGTCGAGAAACACTGGTATAAACTATAGAACATTTTTTTATCAGACATTATAGAAAGAATCAGTTTCAGCAGTTCATTTGTAATATCTTTATTTGTAATATATTTGTAACATACAGCTTTTATAGTATTGTAGCCGCCAGTGCCAGAGATCGTGAACATGGTCTGGCAACACTTCTAACGAGTTGTTGGCTGGCAACAGATATAAAAAAGAAAAAAGGGGTAAAAGTTCATTAAGTTGTCTGTGTGTAGTCTGAAGATGTAGACAACAGCTCTGAACTTATTTTAATAAGTTCAGAGCTGTTCTTTTGTTACTGTTTGTGTGTGCCTGTAGGATTGAATGACAAAGTGGTGACCTGAATGTCATCTGATTAATGAACTACCTGGACTTTTGACTGAATCGAATGTCGAACAACTCTGTGCCTATGAAGGAACTTTTTTACAGGTCATGCAGGTATGATCAGTTTCTGAACCATAAATTCAATGAGAAGACTAGGAGTACGTGACTCGTGCTAAGCCTAATCCAAGATTATCCCATGTTTTCCCTTGAAGCTGCATAGTTAGGCGCCTGGAATGGCAGAACAGAACGAGCCAGAAATTCGATGTGTACAGGCAAAAATGCCTATCTTCACTAAAACCAACATTAAGTTATTTTTTGTGTAGCTAGATATGGCTTTTGCCATTAATCGGATTACAAGTGAGAACCCTAAGTACAATTATTTAATCAATTCCCTGGCTGCAGAGATTCTATCTAATGTCAGTGATTTAGTATTTGACTGTCCAGCCAAGGCCCCATTTTCTAAACTCAAAGATTGATTCCTCGAAATTTTCCAGAACTCTGATGCTAAAGAGACTAAAATTCTGCTTGAAGATCTGGGATTAGGGGATCAGAAACCCAGTGTCTTACTCTGTAAAAGGGAGCTTTCAGCGGGCAAGATTACCAAAGAATTTCTTAGAAACTTGTGGCTCCAACGTCTCCCCAAAAATATTTAGACAGTTGGCGATGAACAAGACAAGCTAGCCATCCTTGCTGACAAGGTTGCCTAACTTACAGAACCAACCCAACTGGCCAGCATCAACTTAGAAGCCAAAAATGCCGCAATCAGAAATCTTGAACTACAGATTTTAGAACTCACAAGGAAGGTTGCAGAACTTAACATATCGTGTACCGCTTGCCCCCATTAGTGTAGTAAAGAGAGAAACTGACATGACCTGAATTGGAGGTACCACATTAGTTCACACTCTTGAGGATAAAACGTCAGTAGTCAGGGATATTGTTACTACCACAATAAGTTTGGATCAGCTGCTAGGAAATGTTCGCCCTGTTCCTTCTACCAAACTGTTGATTGGGGAAACAAGCGCAGCCAGCCACAGTAAGGGCCTGTGGGTCCAGCCTGGCTCCAAAATACAGTGGGTGATCGGTTAACGAACAGATCGGATAACGAACACTTTCACGAGAGATTTTTATGTTCGGACAACGAACACCTCACAGAACAAATACAAGAAGAAGCGATGTAAAATAATGAATACCGATTGGTCTTCCCATGCCTTCGGGAAACAATTCGAAACTTTTCGGAGTATGGGAAACATCGGCATCAACGCTCAAGCCGGTATATACCGATCGGATAGTATTCCTCCGAACTTTGAAACTCTCCCTTGTAATTCCAGCCTTTTATTTTTCTGACAAAATAATTCTTTTATGTATTCGCTAGACTGTCGGGTAGGCACTCGTTAAGTTTTGCATCTGTTTTTCTTTTCGAAAGGTGAGAGTATAATAGCAAAGGTNTTTTATGTCACTTATACAGCGACGAACGCTTTTACCCTAGATGATGGCTGCCCTCTGCTACCAACATTAAAAAAAAGTGACAATTGTAAAGTACTGTATATACAAAATAGTATTACGTTATGTATGGATGATTTTGTTGTAATGATTTTATAGAATTCGTAAAATTTATTATGAGCAATGTAGTAAGTAAACTTTGGTTAATATATTACGAAAATGTTTGCGTTCCAGGCATGCCAACGTTCTGCTGCTTTCTTTATTAATGGAACTTTGAGCTGTAATGAGCGATAGTTGCTATTAGGAAATGTGTAAATACTTTTTTCCACTGAATAGAGCATAATGTTCACAACAAAGTGAGACACATATGTATAAGCTGTTCGAAAATATGAATTTTATTTCTCGTGCCTCTTATAATTGACGTGTTTTGAACACTTTTTTTTTTAATAGAAAATGCTAGACATTTATTTAAGCAAGGTTAATTCAAAACTAACAAATTCTGCACATTTCGATTACAATAATGTTTTGTACTTGTTCATATCGTTTGATTTGAGAATAGTCATTCGTCTTCTACATTGTTAATTGTACTGTCATTTTTTATATTTTGATTTAATTCATATCACAATTAGGCAGAACATTGTTTCTGGACAATTAGACAGGCACGTTTTCTAATTGTCCAGAAACGGCTATCAGTGGTCAGTGTTGTTATCCATTCAGCCACTGATAGAGCCGATTTAATGATATCGTATTTATTGCATACTTCATAATTTTGAATCAGCTAAAGTTAGAAATAACTTGGTTGAATAAGTTAAAATCTGTCTTTCATAGTTTATTGTAGTGTATTAATAAGTTTAAGTGCAGGCTGCACATAATATACAAAACAAAAAAACCACAAAAACTTTTAAATGAAAACTTATTTGCCATAAGCATTTTCAGTCTTTCTGGTTCGTAATCAGGTGTCATTAGTTTAACAGATATTTACAACTTCTAGTTCTGACAAAACTACAAAGTTCTTAAACTCTGATATTTTATTATTAAAAATCAGAAACCAAAATTTTACACATCAATGTTTTCTTTCTTTAAATAATCATGTTATATTTTATTTCTGTAAAAGTTTACATATTGATATATCGAATAAATTTCAGTAATTTCATTTTTTTTCATTTGTTGTAATTTCAGCAGATGATTATTAAAGATTTTGTTGAAGATGTAGAATTTTTCATTGAATTTGTTAATATTTACGAGAAAGTTGCGAGATCTCACTAGAGAGCGTCAAAATTCTCAATGTAGAATTTTGTTACAAAAATATCACACCATTCAATAATTTTAACTTTTATTTAAACAATATTTCTTCTTCAACAACTTTTTAGGAATCAAAAAAAGTAACTAACAACTTTATTTTATGTACAATACACAACTTGATAATATTTGAAAAAATGCATTATGACGAAGACTCCACTAAATATAATAAATATTCTGCAATATAACAAAGCTTATTTAAAATACTTCAACATTTATAATTTAGTTTTATATCATAAATATCTGTCGCTCTGAAAAATGTCCAAACAGCGAAATTTATTTGCTGCTTTAAACATTAGAAGAGACTTTAATCTCACAGTTATTGTTCTGAATTGTAAAAAACCATCATCACCCAGAAGTGAATTCAATTGAATTTTCACATAAACACTATTAAAATTTTAATACGTTACTTAATACATTAATTAATGTTACACAAACAATCTACATTTAAATAGAAATTATCTATAAGTGAGAGTAAACAGTTTGTTGACCCGTTATACAAAAGTAATAATTACATAGTGTACCTGAATACATACATACACCATGGCCAATCCTGCCCCCTGACGATACCGAAAACCAGGTGCAAAAAGGTGGCACCGTCGGTATCGGGGCTTAATCCCAATTAAGATAGAAAGGAATTGACCATGGGTCACCCTTAACGAGGATCCAGTGCGCCCGTACTGTTCACAAAGTTGATAAGTTCTTTGTAAATGGTTTCATTATTCACAAGAATGTTGTGACGACAGGGCCAATTGGCTCCTTCTAGAAGAACAGTCTGCATAAGTTTTTCTCTTTGGCGATTGTAATGTCTACAGTCAAAAATGAGATGTAAAGAGTCTTGTGTTGATGTGTTGTCGCAACTGCAATACTGCGTTTCACTGTGTTTGAAGCGGCACAAATACTGTAAGAAATTTCCGTGGCCAGTAAACAATTGGCTAGTGAGAAAGTTGATCGAAAAGTGTCTATTCCCTAATCTGTCCAAAATCTTTGGGAAGAAACCGTAAGTAAGCCTGCCGGTTTCTCCCTCGTCCCATAACCTCTGCCAAGTTTGCACCAAGGTATTCCAAATCAACCTTTTCCTGGAAACCATTGGTATGATGTCATAGTCCGGATTAGTGCTTTTCTTACCAGCCTCTTTCGCGAGGTGGTCCGCCTCCTCGTTGCCAGTAATACCTGTGTGAGCTGGTATCCAGAAAAACAGCACATTATTGTTTGTGTTGTCGAGTTTTGTGATGATCTGTTGAACCAATGCGTCACTAGAATTGTAATTAGAGATGCTCATTAGTGCAGCTCTACTATCGGAGCAGATGGCTATAGTTTTGCTTGTCAAATTTTTATTTTGGTTTAAATAACAAAGGGCCTTAAAGATGGCAAAAAGTTCTGCTTGGGTGATTGAGCAGAATGAAGCAAGATTGAAGCCTTCTTTGTGGATGAATGTTTTCGTCCTTGAGTTAAAATGAACAAAGGCCGCACCAACACAGTCTTTTGTTTTAGATCCATCCGTGTAGATTGCGTGAGTAGGAATGTTCTCCTCACTGTTATTATCCATAATAATAGTTGGATATTCTGGTACTTTGAAACCGTGCTAGTAGTTATTAGTAGTAATTCAAACACAAATTATTATCGTATTTATTTTCAGGCACTTGGCAATTTTTATCATCAAGTTTTTATTTAGTTGACTACTAAATCAACTAAATCAACTAAATAAAAACTTGATGATAAAAATTGCCAAGTNACAGAGTGCCGCCTCTTTAATGAGGTATTCTTCCGTGTTCCCTGGGCACTGCGGGTCCCCATTGGGACCACTATTATTTATGTTGCCATTAACATTATCGCCTTCCCCTTCTATACCATTTGTTTGGCCATCAAGAGTCACTTGAAGTAACCCTTCCTGTGTTATATCCCCTATCTGACTAAGGTCTTCCATTATGTCTTCCATAGTGAGGGATTAATAAAATGCCAAAATGTCGAAAAGCAAAATAATCACTAATAATAACGAAATAATGATAATAAAAATAAAATGACAAAATCAAATGTCAATGAAAACCAAAATAATAAGTTTAATAAAATAAATGCAATTAGAATCAATTTAATACTAAATAAAACCCAAATAAAGTTAAATACGTTTAAAACGCCGTTTAAAAGCCGTTAAAACCGTTGCAGATGCCGAGGTCAACGACCGTTACCAAGCTCGTTAGTTGGAGAAAAGCGAAAATTATAGCTTAATTTTTAACTTATTCTAATTTAAAAACTAGTAAAAATATCCCAACCAAAATTTTACAAGATGTTACTGCAATCCTAGACATACTAAAGAACGAAGATTAAAAAGCGGATGGCCTGCCGTTAGTCCGATAAAGCCCGCTAAGCCCCGACTCAAATTAAAAACGCAAATTGTACCAAAACTAATGGGCCAATTTAACCAAAATTACCCACAGTACTCACGTGTGGCAACCCTTTAAACCCCTGAGATTCAATCCGGAAAATCGGCATCCGGAGACCGGAAAAGTGATCTGAAAAAGGTGACTTTTAGTCCGGTCCTAACTCCTGAAAAAGAGGTCGGAGACCCACAAAATTGGTATCAAACGATTCTTCTCTACACCCTGAATCCAGCGATATATGGCACAACACAATAAATCCAATTTTAGTCGAGAAAACGTAATCCAAACAGGAGCTGAAATTTCTGCTGCCTCCCCAGATCGCGACTCGATATGTAAGATTGGAGACCAACTGGAGACTATTGTGCTCTGAATAGGATAACTATTCCTGATCACTATCTCTTGCCACACATCCACGATTTTGGTAAAAATTTACACGGAGCTTGAGTATTTTCCAAAATAAATTTGGTTAGAGCCTTCCATCTTATACCAGTTAACCCAGATGATGTGCCAAAGACAGCCATTATGACGCCATTTGGGCTATTTGAATTTGTTTTCCTTCCTTTTGGTCTCTGCAATGTAGCACAATCATTCCAACAATTCATGCATGAAGTTCTACAAGGCATAAACTTCTGTTTTTCATACTTAGATGACATCCTCATCGCTAGCACCTCATGGGAGGAACATAAGATGCACATGCAGCAAGTGCTTCAACGCCTAGACAAGTACAGTCTGCAAGTCAATGCATCCAAGTGTACTTTTGCTGCCCTACATGTATCATTCTTAGGATACATGGGGCCGTATTCTGGTCACTGTCTCTGGTCTCTCGTCTCTCGCAAGCCGGTCGCTGATTAGCTAATCCAAATGATTAGCCAATCAGCGACCGGCTTGCGAGAGATGAGTGACCAGAGACAGTGACCGGAATACGGCCCATGGTGTCTTTGGTGTCTCCTCATGGCATTATGCCACTACCAGAACCTGTATTTGCCATAACTCAACAGACCCGACCACAGACCCTCAAACAACTGTGAAGATTTTTAGGCATCTTGAACTTCTATTGTAGGTTCTTACCCTATGTGGTCCATTACCATGCTCCGTTACATGACCTACTTATAGGAACAAAGAAAAACAATCACCATGAAATTAAATAGACTGACAATTTGATTCAGGCATTTGAGTCATGTAAATCACAATTAGCAGAAGCCACCTTACTACACCATCCTTCACCAAGTGCTACCCTTGCACTGCACATTGATGCATCTGATTCTGCTGTGGGCACTGCCCTTCATCAAGTTACAACACAAGGTCTCCAGCCACTTGCATTCTTTTCTTGCAAGCAGAGTAACTCTCACCGTCAGTATTCTGCATACGACTGAGAACTTCTGGCTGTGAAACATTTCTGGTTTATGTTGGAAGCACAACAGTTTACAGTAGACCCCCCTATAAAACCGGTTCCTATAATTACAATTCCTATAAAACTGCGAAAAAATTGCGACAGTATCCGTAAAAAAAGGTAAAAAAAACTCCTATAATTACGTGAAACGTCATCAGCAGCTGAACTATTTTCCGTTGTCAAGTGCCACGCTACAGAGAGTTTGCTATCGTCTGTACAGTATTATATATAAATTATATATAAATTAGGTACTGTACATATAATTATATATTAATTATATATAAATTAGGTACTGTATATATAATTATATATTAACTTATTGTAACTTTGTTATAATTAAATATATAATTTCCGCCGTCTAGCGTGGCGCCACGCTACGGAGATTTTTACGCTAACTATCGTCTGTCAGTATGTAAATTAGGTACCGTAAGTCTAATACAGTACTGTAATTTTATACATTTCTTGTGAAAGAAACATTTCTTATTCAACGGCGATTAAAATTATTTATATTAATGATGTCTCCAAAGTTCAACGAAGTTTTCGCAGAAAAATAAGTTATTAGAAATCGGCCGCTGTTTGCTGAGCTGTTCCGCGACGAAAACAAGCTTGAACAATGGCGATGTCGAATGGTGCACACTCGGTAAGTAATCCTACAATTTTTTGTTTATAGCGTAGTTTATACGGATTATTTCCAAAAAAATATACGTATTTTGGAAATGTTGAGTCGGATTAGTCTAGAATTGATTAATTTTATGGAAGAAAACCTTTCAATCAGCTGTAGTCTGTAAACTTGACACGTGTCGGGCTGTGATTGGAAGGACTTGTAAGAAATCGGATTCCTAAAGAATGGAACGTATCTATGATCTTATAGGGGGGTCGACTGTATACAGACCATAAACCATTAACGTTTGCCTTTCACCAACAACATGATAAGTGTACACCTCGTCAGTTGACATATCTCGACTTTATAGGACAATTTTCAATGGACATCAGACACATAAAGGTCATCGATAATGTTCCAGCTGATGCTCTCTCCTGTATTGAGTCAATTAGCAACCTATCTATACTAGATTATAGCAAGATTGCAAAAGACCAACAGCAAGATCCTGAGCTCTAGTCTCTCTTGACTTCAAGTGACTCACACTTGTACTTAAGAAGTTTAAACTTTCTGACAATTCCTTCCAGCTTTGCAAGATTTGGCTACATTGCACCAAATGTGGCTATTTTTTTTAGTTTGATGTAAAAAATAACATTTGGTGCTTTGACTACTTTTTGGACTATATATTATAAATATACTAGCTTACCCGTTGCGCATTGCTGCAATCTCAGAAGAAAGGAAATTCAAGCAAACTCGTTATGATAAAATTCAATTTACATTTTATCATTTTTATTGAAACTTGTTATTATTATTCATTTTCATCGGGAAAACATTTCAAAGTGTCGTTTCAATTCTATTTATTTATTGGAGTGTTTGTGGATACACAATATTTTTTGTTTTTTTGTCTGGTGCATACACGAATAAATCAGAAGGTTTTCCGATGCGTGAGCCGGCCACATACAGTTGTCCATGCGAGAAGCACGGATTCTCCAAATTTAGCCCATACACTTGCAGCGATTGTCAGAAGTGTGATATTCCCCATTTTTATATATATATTTTTTAATCCTTTATAATTTTAATTATTTAATTGTTCCTTCCTCTCTTCCTTGGCATGTTGTGAAATTTCTGATAGTTGGATAATAAACCGTTTTATTGTAATTTGTCTTTTTAAATTATCTTGAGTCAATATTAAAATTTGGAAAAGGGGGGATACCTACATCGGTAAAATACACGAATTTCTTCCTACAAGTTCAGTTGTTGTTCGGGGTAGAGTTAAGGTTTTAACAAAGTTCGAGCGAATACATAATTAGCAAAAAAAAAAAGTTGAAATAAAGTGATTAAACAAAAATTATTACAAATATCGTAAATAACAGTTCACAAATGCATATATAGAGATATTTTGAAGGGGGGAAATGGTCTTCACAATTTGAAATCGATCGAACACACACTGCTCGAATGCTCGTGTAAACGCATGCCATCTATCGTAGGATAAATGCCAGAAACCTTTGCGGGAGTGTATTAAAAAACTTTCCAAAGCTTCATGGCAATCGTACTACGCCAGAAACCTTCACAGGAGTATATTAAACAACTTCTTAAAATTTCACGGCAATCGGATAAACGGTGTGGTAATGCATGAAGGACACACACACTCATTTTTATATATATAGATTAGTTGAATAAAAATGCACTTTAAAATGGTGTTTTATCGCATTTTATTAATTAGAGACCCAAATAAAACAAATATCTGTTTTTTTCAAATAAATTTTCATTTGTCTCTTTTATAATAAATTAATTTATCTATTTCTAAGTAAAAATTGAAAATGTCTGTAGAAGTAATTTTTTAAAATATCCTTTATCGTGATAAAGTTTTAATACTTATTACTATAATCTAGACATGTTAGTCATTAAATATACTTATATATTGGGCCACAAGTATATATTATATATACTTGTGGCCCAAAACTCCTTGACCTTTTCCAATGTGGCCCATAGAAACAAAAAGGTTGGACACGCCTGCTTTACAGCCTCCATACAATCGACCCTATGAAGTTGTGTCACGTGATGGCAAGACATTCACATTATACATAAAAGGAAAAGAGACTGTAGTTTCCATCGATGGAATAAAACCAGCTTTTATTCTCACAGCGAGTCAGACCAGTTACCCCCAACGTCTCCAATGCCAAGCTCAGCGAAGATTAAATGTGCCACATACAATCTATCCCCAACCTGACAAACTACCGCACGCTCTGGCCGACATGTATTTTTTTCCACCTGTTTCATGATGCAGACACTGGTGGGGGAGTAGCTGTGGCCACCAGCGCCAGAGATCTTGAACACAGTCTGGCAACACTTCTAACGAGTTGCTGTCTGGCAATGGATATAAAAAAAGAAAAAGGGGGGCAAAAGTTCGTTAAATTGTCTGTGTGTAGCCTGAGGATGTAGACGACAGCTCTGATCTTATTTAAATAAAGTTCTTTTGTTACTGTTTGTGTGCGCCTGCTTAGTGTTGGTATTGATATTTTAAGGATCAGTAAGATTGAATGACAAAGTATAATATAAAAGTTTATAGTATAATATATTTGTATGCTTTTATAGTAATTTTTTTTTATTTTTGAATCTTTTTCTTTAACATTTCTGTGTTTTATGCTGTTTATTTCATATAAATCTTTTCAATTTCTGTTTTCTTCTTAAATACTGTAGATTTTTTTTTACATTGTTAACAATCATTCATGTATCAATATGTGGTAAGATATTTAGTTATAGTTGTTTTACTAAACTGGAAAATTACACAGAATGGAACTGATAGTCTTTTAATGTTTTAATGTATATTTCAGAAAATTAATCTAATAATGTGAAAAAAATATATGTAACTTACCTCACACATACAGAATTGGTTGTTTTAATCACAGTACTTTTGTTTAGTAAGTTCTTCCTATTTTGAAGGGCATGAAATAGAAACATAGATGGATTAAATATTATTTAGTTTTTATACTATTCATGAATACTTTTATTGTAATTTTACATCAAATGCGATGTAAAATTTCTTGTGATCCTATAGAGATATATATAAGGGCTTCTCTTCCTGTGTATTAGATTTGGAGAGCAATATATTATGTTCAGATTTGACTAAATTGGCATCTGAATTAAATTAAATTTTTTGATACTGTAAAATTTTCACTGAAATTAATTTAAATAATGTTTTGAACCCATTTGCTGGAAAAGTTTTGATTTTAGAAGTTATTAGTTCCAGTTTTGAGTTTGGATTTTAATTTAAATAAAGTATAATTAAACTCCATAATATGATTAACTCATATTACCTTTCTGCTTGAACTGAAATCACCAAATCATAAAATTAAATGCCTTTGGACTTTCTTGCCCATCCTCATAGTCACTATTACGCAAAGTATCTTCTCAAACTTCCATTTGAACACATCTTCCTATTTTGGAACGTTAGAACTAGAAAGAAAAGGCATTGCATTTAAATGAAATGTCTTTTCATTATAGATTTATCTTTTATTATATAACTTAAAATATGACTTCATATGCATGTAACATCTTGCCTTCAAATTTCACTGTAACAGCTAATAATATAAAAAACATTTTAAAAGATTTTATATTTCAAAATAGTTTGGAAATACAATTAAATTTTTTTAATTCAAATACTGAAGGAAATCCAAAAAGTTTGAATTATCAAAACTGTGAAATATTCAGTTTTGAAAATTAAACCAATTTTCTGCAAGTTTCTAGTGTCTGCAATATTCTATATTCTTTGGCAAAATCACATTTTCTCGTTACTTTCTTTTAAATCTTTTAATTTAACTTTTTATGGTAAAGATGAGCTTATGTATATTTTATGTTTAGATATAAAACACTAGTTGTATCCATAAAAATATTTCTTGTAAAAAATTGTTGTTAAATCTATATAAATAAAAATGTAAATGTACATTTGTTCAAAATCTTAAATCTTCAAAAGTTCTTAACCAATAGCTTTGAAATTTTGACACAATGTTGCATTCAAATACATGCGTATTTTTATATTATATAGATGTTGAAATTCCCCCCGCGGGGGAGAGGGCAAAATTAAGGCTTACCGTGAAGAACTCGGCTTCTATTATAATATTTTAGATGCAGTTTTTTATGTTTTGATTATGTTTTAATAGGGTACGTCAAGAGAATTTACACTAAGAAGGGATTTTTCAAAATTTGCCCCCACAGGGAGTGTTATACATTTATAATAGATACATTTTGAACCACAGCACCGTGTGGCCAGGTGCAGCTAGTTATAAATAAATAGTGAAAATAAAGCAAAAATAAATTTATTTACGTAAGTAGAACAGAATAGAGCATCTTTATTAAGTTCAACACTCCTTATGAATATAACACTACATACACTTACAACACAATATAGCATAAAACAAGTATAAAATACAAAAAGTATTCAGGTCAGTCCATAAGTTTATACATATTTATGACCTTGAGAAAAATTGTGTTTTGCTGTTAAAATTGTCAGTCTAATGTGATACTTTTTACACTGAAGTGTTAAATTGGATCTCATTCATAAATTGGATCTCATTCATTGTTCAGAATTGGGAACATTTCAGTTGTTTATTTTCATTAGAATGGAAGTAACAGATGAATATAAGAGACATGTTTTATACTTATTCTTTCAATCACCATAACAGTGTATTTCTATTAATAGGACTTATCACACTGGTGTATAAGATTACAGCAACACAGTCACACAGATTAAATCTGTGTGACTGTGACTGTGTGTGTGACACCAGTGTGATAAGTCCTATTAATAGAAATATACTGTTATGGTGATTGAAAGAATAATTTGTTTAAATTAAGGACATTGATGCATATTAATTAATCATGTTTTATACTTTGATTTTTAAGTGGTAAGAATACTACAAATGCAGCCAAAAAATTAAGTACTGTTCATAATCAAACTGTAATTAGTGTAAGGACTGTGCAGAAATGGTTTGAAAGATTTAGAAATAATGATTTTAGTGTGGAGGATAAGGCTCGTACTGGAAGACCCGTTGACTTTGATGATGATGCTCTCTCTGCACTAGTTGAAGCAGAACCATCTTTAACAGTTGATGAAATTGCAGAATGTTTAAATTCATTCCATGGAACTGTTCATAGACATCTACAACAAATTGGAAAAGTTTCAAAGCTAGGAAAAAGGATACCACATGAACTGTCAATAGCTAACCGACAACAACGTGTAAACATTTGCACATCTCTTTTATTTCGCATTACTTTAGAACCTTTTCTTGATCGGCTGGTTACTGGAGATGAAAAATGGATCCTCTATAATAATGTGGCGAGAAAAAGACAATGGACAGATCGCGACAAGCAGTCAAAACCGGCTGCAAAAGGTGGGTTGCATCCAAAAAAAATTATTTTGTCTGTTTGGTGTTTGGTGGGATATGTCAAGTGTAATTCACTTTGAGCTGTTAGAACATAATCAAATTATTACAGCTCAAATGTATTATGATCAATTAGAGCGTTTAAATGAAAAATTGAAAAAAAATCGACCGTCATTAGTGAACAGAAAGCAGGTTCTCTTGTAACATGACAATGCCAGACCACATGCTGCAAAAATAACTGTAGAGAAACTCAAAAGCTTCAACTGGGAAATTTTACCTCATCCACCATATTCGCCAGATATTGCTCCCAGTGATTATCATCTTTTTCTCAGTTTGCAGAATTTTTTAAAAGGAAAAACTTTTGTGGATGAGAACAATGTAAAAAAGGTATTTCTGAATATTTTGATTCAAAACCAAAATCATTTTACAAAGACGGGATTAAAAAGCTACCATCAAGATGGCAAGAAATTGTACAAAATAATGGTGAATACATTATAGATTGAAATAAAATTTAATTAAAATTTTTTGTTGTTTTTTTTGTAGATAAAAATATGCATGAACTTATAGACTGACCTGATACATACAAGCAAAACATTAGTATGTAAATACTAATTTTTTGCATTACTAAAAATGTTGACTACCACATCGTTAATTATAACTAAGATAATTGCAAAGAGAGTTTGAAAGTATTTGAATTAAATTAAGTAAATCACCAAGATGGCATATAAAAGTCTATTTTCAGTTGAAAAATACCACAGTTATAAAAAGCAAATATGTTTAAATCTTGAAACTGAGCATTCTTTGGTTCCAGTCTGCCTACTTAAGACAGAAAGCCTGCTTAAGGTAGAAAATTTATAAAGGCACATGTAATTGTAGATTTTACAAGTTTTACTATAGGATTTCATATTACAAGGACAATCCAGAAAGTAACTTACGTTTTAGAATAAAAAAGAAATCCAGCACCCTGTCTGGAACCTGTTACTGGTGCGCTCTGTGAATAATAAAGTTTATCATTAACATTTTCAAACTGTTGAATAGTTCTTCAGGTGAAATATACCAAATAACTAATGGAACACAAAATTAGAATGTGAATATTCAAATTAAATCAAATGTATGCCTGATGAAAGTCGTTACGAAGGGCATGTACATTTCGTGCGTAGATAATGGCCATTAAAGGTCGACGTCCATAAGGGCCTGCCAGGCAACCAATAAATTTATCTCATCTTTTTGATTGATGAGCGTGACTTGCATTATGGCTTGTTCTATAAATAGATATGGCCTCCAACCATCTTATGTGTTCAGGGTGAGGAATAGTTAGGATGATCTTGGCTTGGTTAAATGCTGTCTTGATATCAGGGTCAAAGGCATAAATAGCAAGGGCTGTGTTGTGTCTCCCATGTTGAAGGTCTGCACAGTGTTCACGTACTCTGGTTGCCAAGGATCGTTTGGTGGATCTGATATAAAAAAGGTCCCTGTCACATCTGTTGTCTTTTAGAGGGATGGAGTAAACCCCAGGGAGTCTGTTATGGTTGGGAGTCTTTCCTGTTGCAGAGGATGTCAAAGATCGTCGTACATCTCCTGTACGTTATCCGCATGTGGTGTTTGTTGGCAATTTCTGTGTACAATGATTTAATGTAGGGAAACTATACAGAAATTTTAACACCGGAATAGATAGATTACCCAACTTCACTGCCTGTAACCGGCGTTCTTCTTCTCCAATACAGGTTCGAAAACGTTTGCAAAGTCCTCTGTATTGGAGAAGAAGAACGCTGGTTACAGGCAGTGAAGTTGGGTAATTTAATGTAGGGATTAAATGTGACAAGGAAACACGAGTTTCACCGTCTGGTCTATTGTCAGTGGTTGTATGGGTGGCAAAGGCATGCAGTGAGTGGTGGTAATGCTCAATCAAACGATGGGTCAGATTAGGGTACTGTGCTTGGTTGGAATCCTCTTAATGTGTGTTAATTCAGTGGCTAGACCTTGTGGGGTAGACGAATGAGAAAATGCCTTCTTAACTAATGCATTAAATGCTGTTGTCTTGTAGGGGAATAGGTTGCATGAACCTACAGGGATGTACTGTACATAGCGGCCGCACAAGGTTTGCGGTACACAGATCTGTGGATAGTTGACCTTCGACTTTAATGTTTAAGTCCAGGAAGTGAACCTCTGTGGTGTTAGATTGTTCAACCTCTATGGTTAAGCCATAAGGATTGTCATTAACAGTTTCTACGAACGCCATCACGTCTGGAACAGTTTTCCACAAAATGATGATCTCGTCTATATACCTCTTATATAAAAATATGTTTGGGAGGTATCGTGGAAGGATCTTGTGTTCTAAGTGTCTAATAACCATTTCGCAAAGGTTTCCAGATACTGGACTACCCATGGAAACCCCCCTTTTTTGCGTGTAGTCTGTTCCATCAAACATAAAAATAGAATTGTAACAAATCAGATGGGCCATCTCCAACACCTGTTGGTGTAGGGTTTGATCTTGGACAATGGCAAGTAAAAGGCCCCTGAGGGAGCAAAAGGCAGGAGGGAGCTGCATGGAAGGGTAAAGGGATTTAAAGTCTAAGACTGTGATAAATTTAGGCAATGAGGAGAGTTTCTTTAGAAGGGAGATGAGGTCTGCCAGGTTAGTGATGGTGTAAGGATAGTTTTCAAGGTGGGGAGATAGTAGGATGTGAGTGGATCTGTCAAGTTTATGTGTGGAAGCTCTCGCTTTATCCACGACAGACGTAGTTGGTGGCCTTGTTTGTGGGTTTTGGCAAACGCAAAGAGCCTCAGTGTGTCTGGGGAGTCTACAACTATGTTATCTAATACTAGGCATTTGACCAATTTGGAATCGGCGAATCGCTTGACCCTAGATTGTAGTTTGTCAACCAGATTTTCTTCCACTCTGTCACATTGGGTTAGATTAATGTATTCATTTAACTCCTGCTGATATGTGCTATGTTTCATCAGGATCAGACTTATTAGCCCTGACAAGAGTGATTCCATTTCATTGCATTCTATTTCATCTATTTCCAATTTTGTTGCATTTGTTGCAAACTAAGAAGCACTAGTAAATGGATGCAACAAATCTTCTCACAATGTTTGCAAACATTTTGTTGGTTTTGTGGGAGAACTTGTGTGTCCCCACTCCATAGACTGGTTTTTTTGTCTCACAATTCATATGTTTTATCCACGTCTCATGTTCAGTTATGACACGATCGAGAAGAGAGTCACCATTTCTGTGGTAGGTTTCCAGAATTTAAAGGAAAATAGTTGCATATTAGAATTAGTCAATAATTCAGATAATCAAATTCAGCTGTAGTAATGTTCTAAAGCTTTTTGTATATCAGAAGATAAAATGATTTATCAGTCTATAAGCAGTATATAGCATACATTTAACTATATTAATTGCTTTATAGCTAAGTTCTTAAATGATCACTATAAAAGTAATAGTGAAATAAAGATTAAATAATTTAATAAAATGTTAGATGATATTTTCCTCTATTATTTTATTTTAAATATAAAAAAGAGTCTTGTAAAATGAATTATTATTATAAAATGTATTTTCAGTTTGACTAAACTTGAATTAACAGAATGTCTCACTTTGATTAAATTTAATCAGTAATAGCATGATTCACTTCCTGCTGTTAAGTTTTCATCANTCACAAAATAAATTACAATTAAATTTTATGTCTTTTTCATGAAGTTTATCGTGCTGCATAAACAGTTTAAAAGCAATTGTATCTAATATTTTAGGAAGCAAATGTTCATTTCATTTAGTAAAAAAATAAAAGTGCTTTAGAATTTCAATGTTTTCATGGTAAAAATTTTGAAAGAATTTTAAACATTAGGTAAATTTTATTAACTAGATCCAGTTACTTTTACCAAATATCAGCAATAGAAAAGTCAACTATAGGATGATGAATTTAAACTTAAATTATTGGAAACTAATTAAATTTACAAGCACAAAATACAGCATTAATTAAATTTACTATAAGATAAAAAATATAAAAGTGAGCTAAAAATTAATATACTTTTTATTTAAAGCTTCTTTAGGTATAAATTACATAAAAGAATTAATCTATCCAATTCTTTTATTTGATTAAATGTATCAATTTAACTCTAAGAAATGATTTAATGATTTTTTATCTTAGATGATGGGCCAGAAAAACTTTAACAAAGTGAGTATTTGTGTGGCCATTTTTAAACATAATATACCACTTCCTCACTTTGTCTTCACTCATTACATTGTTTATGTATACCTCACAAAGTTGCTGATGAATTTCATATGGTTTGTGGTTTTTTGCCAACTAAAACATAATCACTGATCACACTTCACACTAGTAGGATTTTCAATTGCAGCAGACATTTTAAAAATTCACAGCGGACAAAGCAGAAGCAACACAAACCACATGCTAACATAGCTGAATGCAAAATGAGTGAAGGGACATTCTGACACCAAAATGGTGACTAGCCCAACATCATGCCCATAGTGGCAAGTTACTTTCTGGATTAACCACATATTTTGGGCCCAAAAATAACAAGCATTCTATAGATCAATTGATTACATGCTGCTTTCTCTTTTTGAGTTTTATTTTTGAAATATGAGATATACTAATCTTGAATTATCCAAATTTATACAAAAATTTTAAATTAACTGTATTTTTATAACACTGATTTAAATATGAATTTAAAGGAAAATAGTTGCATATTAGAATTAGTCAATAATTCAGATTAATCAAATTCAGCTGTAGTAATGTTCTAAAGCTTTTTGTATATCAGAAGATAAAATGATTTATCAGTCTATAAGCAGTATATAGCATACATTTAACTATATTAATTGCTTTATAGCTAAGTTCTTAAATGATCACTATAAAAGTAATAGTGAAATAAAGATTAAATAATTTAATAAAATGTTAGATGATATTTTCCTCTATTATTTTATTTTAAATATAAAAAAGAGTCTTGTAAAATGAATTATTATTATAAAATGTATTTTCAGTTTGACTAAACTTGAATTAACAGAATGTCTCACTTTGATTAAATTTAATCAGTAATAGCATGATTCACTTCCTGCTGTTAAGTTTTCATCACCTTCTGTTTGTTATATTTTTAATAAAGTGCATGTTATAGTCCTAAACATAAAATTAATTCTGATTATTTTTTTATTAAAAAAATGTTCTAGAAATATCTAATAATAAAATAAAACATGTTTTGTAGAAGTTAATCTGTATTTCAATAATTTAAAATTATTTTTTAAAGATTTGTTCATTTATGAACAAAATTATTATTTAATTTATAATTAAAAGAAAAGTATGTATGTTTTTAATTTTATCAGACAAACAAGAGTGTATCAATTCAGCAAAGTTTATTTGCTGCAAACATATTCAGTCATGTTAATTGATTATCATTAGAGGAAAGTAAATGCTATTCCAATAAACAGGTCAGCTTATTTTAGGTATAAAATGTTTTCAAGTCTGACTCATCTTCATTTTTATTAGTTTAGCACTTAACATTATCATAACATGGGGTCAAAACTTGTTAGGTTACACATAGCAAAAATATAATAATCATCAATAGAACATAAATAGATGATAAACTTTTCGCAAATTTGAAAAACAGAATTTTATAAATTTTAAATAAATACAAGAACAACAGTTTCCTAAGAAACATTTTTAGGAAACTGTAAGTTTACATATAAATAATGAAGAAAAATTTAACATATGATGTTCTAAAAATGTTGTTTAAAAACTTGTCCTTATATTTATTTAAAAATTTGTAAATTTTTTTTTTTTTAATTTGTAAAATGTGGTTCTACCATTTATGTTCTATTGTAATATATTTGCTTGTAATATTCTTGCTGTGTGTAGCCTAATGAAGATCATTTAACATGATTGAAAATGCTTGCAGTAAATAACTTTTGCTGGGTTGATAGTGTGAGTTCATCTGATTAATTTATTATCCAGTTTGCTCAATTAACTTTTTAATTTCAACTATATAAATAAATGCAATTTGGATTTAAGTATAACAGAATCTTTGATTATTTTATAAATAATAATTTGATATTCATATATAATTTGGAAAATAATACATTATGATATTTTTATTTGAATAATCTTGATAACTTGTTTAAAATTTTCAAATTATATATCTTTTGGAAATTATTCAAGCCATATTTATATTAATATATGACTGAACATAGAAAACATTACAGAGCTTTAGTGGAGTTTTTGAATAAATTTATGAATAATTGTTAAAATAATGCAAAATATTTTAATTATCTGAAAAGATACAAAATAAATTACAATTAAATTTTATGTCTTTTTCATGAAGTTTATCGTGCTGCATAAACAGTTTAAAAGCAATTGTATCTAATATTTTAGGAAGCAAATGTTCATTTCATTTAGTAAAAAAATAAAAGTGCTTTAGAATTTCAATGTTTTCATGGTAAAAATTTTGAAAGAATTTTAAACATTAGGTAAATTTTATTAACTAGATCCAGTTACTTTTACCAAATATCAGCAATAGAAAAGTCAACTATAGGATGATGAATTTAAACTTAAATTATTGGAAACTAATTAAATTTACAAGCACAAAATACAGCATTAATTAAATTTACTATAAGATAAAAAATATAAAAGTGAGCTAAAAATTAATATACTTTTTATTTAAAGCTTCTTTAGGTATAAATTACATAAAAGAATTAATCTATCCAATTCTTTTATTTGATTAAATGTATCAATTTAACTCTAAGAAATGATTTAATGATTTTTTATCTTAGATGATGGGCCAGAAAAACTTTAACAAAGTGCTTAGAATGTGATTGTATAAGCTCCAATAAAGTTTTATTCTCTTATTTCATGATAATCGATAAAAAATTTTCAAAACTTTGAATAAATTTATATTATCTTTCAAGTTAAACACAGTAGAGACCCAATTATCTAAGGTAATAGGACAGTAGAGACCCAAATATTTAAGGTAATATGGTAATATCAGATAAACAAAAACTCAGATGACATAGAATGCTTGGTAAATTATTAATTGGATGCATTAACATGTGTGATATATTGTATTTTTAAGTTAGACCTATCTGTTGAACATAATGACTTTTCAATTTTACAATAAAGCATTTTATTTACAACTAAATTTATTAAAAGAAATGTAAACAAACACATCAAAAACACACCGCAAAATATAAGACTTACTTCTAACCCAAAACCAAAAAGGTGCGTAACTCGACAGTACGTCTTTCACTAACGTTTTCAAACTAACGGTTCTTTTTCAGGTGAAAAAACGGACAAAATAAATGAAATTTAATGGAACATATCTGTTTTCGAAAGAATTCTGAAATGGGATTTTGGAGGAACTGTGCAATCTTTATCATTGTTTGCGTCTTCACCGTTGAGAGAAACATAACTTTTGCCTTGTCTGTGTCATATAGAAGAGTTTGTCATGCTATAGACAAGGATACTTCAACCTTACTGTTGATACAATTTTTACCTTGGGCTGTTTTATGTATATAAATCGCTTCCATCAAGCACAAATGGTGTGGCTGCTGCGTGATGTATGTTATCTTGGCCTCATTAAATAATGGTTGTACATCAGGGTCCATGGCATACTGTGCCAATGCGGTTGTAAGCCTCTTGTGGAGGATGTCAGCTTTATGCTCTTTAAGCCTCACTCCTAACGATCTTTTTGTGGAGCAAACGTATATTAAGTCTTTATCACACCTATGATCTCTTATAGGGATGGTGTATACTCCAGCTAGCTTGTTTTGTTGTGGAGTGTCTTTCCCATTACTGAGCATTTGAAAAAGAGTATGACATCTTCTAAAGACTAAGGTGACTTGTCTCTTCCTAGCAATCTCAGTGTACATTTTCTCTAAATACAGATTATAAGTAATAGGCACTCTTTCCTCACGAATTGCATTTTCTTGCTCTTGCGCTTCTGGTTGTTCTGTTCATTGGGGATGAAGCATGTTTTTGGCTAATGCAGTTACCAGGTTACCATACCCATGGCATTCGGCAATACTAGTAACTGTTGATCTCAGTTTCAAATGCATGCGATGTTGATGAGTGGGTGTAAGTTTTTTTGACCAAGGTGTTAAATACTGCTACTTTGTAAGGCATTGAGTCACAGGACCCTGCAGGAATGTACCAATTGCTCTGCCAGCAGTTTTCTGTATACTTCTGTGATGATGGTCATCCTTTAACTGTGATGTTGACATCAAGAGAATGAACTTGGATGTAGCTCTCCTGTTCAAGGTCCAGAGTTAAGCCGTATGAGTTGTTATTAAACACGGCTATGAATGGCGGCATGTCAAGCTTACACTTCCATAGGATGAGTATATCGTCCATGTACCTCTTATATATAAGAATATTGCAGAGTTGGTCAGGAAGGACTTTCTCTTCTAGGAATCTAATCACCAGTTTGCATAGATCTCCCGATACCGGGCTCCCCATTGGTATGCCCCTTCTTTGTTCATATACTGTGCCATTGAACTGAAAGAAAGAGTTATAGCACAATAAATGCACCAACTCTAAAATTTGTTGGTGGTGGTTAACATCCTCTATAATTTTGAATAACAAATCTCTTATGGTACAAAAGGCTGGTATTAGAAGTACCGAAGGGTACAGGGATTTAAAATCAAGTACAGTGAGGTACTGTGGAGGTATCAATATGCTTGAGGAGTGCTATGAGGTCTACACTATTGGATGTAGTGAACTGGTAATCTTCCAAGTGTGGAGCTATTAAAGTGTGCATTAGCGCTTCGAGTTTATGCATTGGAGCACGAATCTCATCAACTACTGGACGAATCTGTTTGCCTTGTTTATGTGTTTCGGCAAACCCGAATAATTTAGGTGTGTCAGGAGAGTCCAATACAATGTTCTTAAGTTATAACCTCTTAGCTAACTTGGTGTTGGAGAATCTCTTGACTCTTGCATGCAATTTTTCAATTGTGTTATTGTCAACTTTCTCACATTGAGTAAGATTGACATAATCTAAAAGCAATTTCTCGTATGTCTGCTGTTTCGTAATTACCATGGTTTTAGCCTTGTCGGCTCTAATGAGAGTGATTCTATTTTTATTCATCCATCCATGGGCCTTTGATATTTTTGTTCTTAATTGCTTTTACATTTTTAAGACTTACTTCTAACCCAAAACCAAATACAGTTTTGGGTTAGAAGTAAGTCTTAGAAATGTAAAATTATGGTTATCATTTAGATTTAAGATTTCTATAATCTACCTTAAAATTTGTATTATTTTGTGAAGTCATTAGAGTAATATATTTTTTAAACTTTTAGAGTCCCATTCAACCTCCATGTGTTTCAGACAAGATCTGTAAATTTCATTGTCTTCGTTTACATTTTTCCACAGTTTACCTTGGATAATATAGAATCTAAGTTCAATTAGTCTTATTTAATCATGACTTTACTGCAATAAATAATAGATTTAAAAACCTGACTACATTTAGTTCTATTATATAAATAATAGTTTTATTACTAAAACTAAATTATAATTATTTTGAAAAATGAAGTATTTTTAACTGTTTTTTATATATATATTTTAACAGTTCCTTTGTTTAAAAAATATCCGAACGTTTCTTCAGACATGTCAAAATATGTTTGATATCAAAACCACAGATCTTTTTGAACCATATATGTTATTTGATTATACAGATTTTGGAAGGGTAAGTAGTAATTATTTCAACTATTAAAATTGTTGGAATTCAAATGGATATTAATATATCTTCAAATTTGTTTTTTAGGTGCTGCATACATTATCTGTACTATCTAAATCCAGTAAAGTTGAAGCTATTGGAATAAGGTAAATAAAATTTACAGATATTTAAAATGCTTTTTTTAATAATTATATTTAGTAAAAAATCAATTTATGCAATTAAGAGACTAATCAAATTTTATGATTGAAATTATATTAATAGTCTACTTAACTAACAAATATCTTGTAGTTATCATATTGCAACATTTTGAATTGTTATTTAAGTTTTTGAAATAAATTAAGACTTCTTAACTGAGATTAATTGGCTTTAGTTTAAAATAACTATATTGATTTATACTACTTTTAAATTAATATTTTCATTAGTGATGTGTCGGATATCCTTATTCGTATCTGGGGATATTCAACGGAAAAAAAGTTCTGTATTCGTATCCTTATCTGTCACTTTTTAGCGGATCTTTTATCTTAATAAATTTCATTACTTATCTGAAACTTTAAAGATAGGTAGCAATAAAATACTAATAACTTCAATTCAAATCACTTTTTATTTCTTAAAATCACATATTTGGCACATTCATATTGCAAAAATTAAATACTTATACATTAATTATAGTAAGTTACCAGTATAAGGTATTAATTTAACTATCTTTATAGTGAGATCAAACCTCTAATGCTAATTGAAATAATCATCACGGTTATATTATATTGTATTATAATAATTATCAAATAATTTTAATTATCAAATTATCAGATAAAATAATCACATTTTTAAAAACTTCAAAAAAATTAAATGTCAAAATTAATTAATGGTAAATTGTACTTCAAAAAGAGTAACTTGGCAGATTTATTCCCCAAAAGTCTATTATGATGAAGATCATAAATAATTCCTGCTGCACTGAAAAACTGCTCACTTGGAACGCTTGTTCCGATACAGCGATCTATTATTATCGCTGTAATTTCACATGCTACTGTTTGTACTGTGATTTGGAATCTCCAAAATAGAATCTGTATAAAGACTTGAAATAGTTTAATTGGAAAATTATATCAGTTTTTGTTACTTTATCCTGTCTGCCTTTGTGGTGAATTCTAATTTCACACACTTTCATACTATAAACAAAAACATGCACAGTGCAAGTCAAAACATGTCGCATTACTAACGCAAAGCGTCAACTATCAGTCCAAGGTCACACGCACCGGCACCGACTGAGTACGAAAGTTGAGATCCATATCCATATTCGCGGATCTAGACACTAATGATCTTATTCGTCTCCACACACTGGAATGTAATAAAAATAATTCTTACTTTTAACCTTGTAACCGGATATATCAAATATCAAATTGAATAGAATTTGAATGATAAATGGCTCAAAAGAAGGTATTCGATTCTCAACATCCGGCTTAGTATTTATAGAAAAAGCCTGAGGAAGAGCCTAGAAGGGGCGTCGAAAATGTTCACTGACATATAACACAACCACTCTGGTTACAAGGTTAAAAGTAAGAGTTATTTTTTTACACTAATGATCCATATCTGTATCCGTATCCGCAGATATACATTTTTAATTAAAATTAATGATCCAGCACATAACTAATTTTCATCCTAAAATTCAATAAATAGTCTTATTAAATTAGAAAATCAAAAGCAAATTTGATCTGGAAATTATGATTGGATGTAACTTTTTTAAAGAATTTGCTGTATAATTCGTGTTGACCATATAATTTATGTTTGACTATACTAAAATGTAAATTTTTTACTATAAATTCTTATCTTCTATTATCAGGACTTATTATACTGGCTTTACAGATAATGCTGAGGAAGGACAAATATGTCCAAAACGCAAAATTATGTATGTGTCCAGATGTATGGAATAAAATAAAAATTGTTTTCTGTTAAACTTTGTAGCATTATCTGTAAAGCCAGTATAATAAGTCCTGATAATAGAAGATACGAATTTATAGTTGAAAATTTACATTTTAGTAAGAAAAAAGGACATTGGGACATTTTAATTAATTAAATTATGTTTGACTGTATTTATGTATACAGTGGAACCCCGGTTAATGAACTTAATTCGTTCCGCGACTCCGTTCGTTAACTGAATTGTTCGTTAACCGAAGCAATTTTTCTCATAGAAATTAATGCAAATGCAATTAGTCCGTTCTAGTCTCCGAAATTTTTGTGATTTTATTTGTAATATACAGTAATTTTCTTTGATGAAAATGTAGGAAAACGTAGTATCTATCATTACAGCAACAAACATGTAAACTTTGTTTGATAAAATAGCACTGTACATACCTTAATTTGTTGTAGTTGGTGGCAGAAAAGTGGAGATATATTAACCTTAATGCTTAGAAGGGGAATCCCCTCCAAAAAAAATAATGGGTAGCACTTCATTGGAAGATTCTTCGAGTCGAAGAATCTTCCGATAAAAAAACTTTCGGTAAAAAAATCCACCAGTGGCTAAGTGGTCTTCGTACCTTGAACATGGGGAGTTCGTTCGTGGATTCGCAGTCTCTTTCGGTAAAAAAACCCATCAGTGGCTAAGTGGTCTTCGTACCTTGAACACTACGTACGGATCAATTTCTTGTTCCTTACGGAACAAGAAATTGATTCGTAACAATTTTCCAATTAATCTTGTTCCGTAAGGAACAAGAAATTGATTGTCTTACTCTTTTAATCAAAATTTTTCTTAAATGCGATAGCACATTATCATTTATATTGCGTTGTCGTTTTCTGTTGCCACTATGACTTTTTTCTTTCTTGGATGCCATATTGATTAAATATATAAATCACAAAACTGAAAAAAGAAGTATAGCACAAATACTCGGAAAAGCAATGCTTAACTCGCGCATGCCTAACACCAACTAAAATCTGACACAAAATACTGTTACGTTCGTTATCTAAATTTTGTTTGTTATCGGAGACAAAATTTTTGCAAAACAAAAGTTGATTAACCGATTTGGTCGTTAACCAGGACGTTTGTTAACCAGGGTTCCACTGTAGTTCATGTTTGTTGTTCTGATATGATCTAAAAAATTTTTTACATTTATAAAACTATACAAAAGGAGTAATTGGAATCAAGAAAAAGTAAAAATGCAATCCAACTACAAAAGGAACAAGAAGTCATAAATTATAAATGAGACAGTTTTTCAATTTAAATTTATAGTATTGATTTTTCTGTCAGATCTTCAGATTTAATAGAAAAATCAAAAGAAATTTTTCTATATTGAATAATAAATTCAGTTTTTTGAAGTAATACTGAAATTCCTAAACTGCAGCTTTTAGAATAAATTTTATTTTATTTAACCATTTTACTTTCCCAGCTGTTATGTATACATAACAAGGGAAAGTATAGGAATTGTGTCAAATCTGACCCTCTGAGTTTTTTGCAAATCTTCATGTTTTAAACCTGAATCCAAAAATATAAAATAAAAAAAGGCAAAAAAATTCTGGTGTCTATTTTGCTTAATATCTCAGGATAGGGTAAAGGTTAAGAAATGAAATTTGGCTTGTTGGTTTGTATGTGAGGGGCATTGATACTATTAAACTTTGGTAGTGAAAGATTGAGAGGATGGGGAGATAGAAGATAGTAAGACTTAATGAAGATTTTATTCATTATTAACATTTACACTTTTTTATAAAATTCACCCTATCTTCAGAATTAAGCTTTTTGCCGTTTTATAGTAATTAAAAATATAAGAAGTTTTTTCTAACAAAATCTGATAACAGATGGCACTACATACAATTTTGGTTTTTGCTAAATAATGTAAAAGTTTTTTAAATAAAAACTCATAACAGCCAAGAAAGTTATGCAACTTTCATTGCTAGATTTTTTTATTTACTTTAACATTTTCAAAGTTAAGAATTCTGTCTTTAGACATACCATTTGGTACACACATTAGAAATATTCTAACAATTTATATCTGAAAAGATGAAAGTTTTATGATCAATTAACACTAAAATTGTTAAGTAATTTAAAAAAGAAAGGAAAGGATACACACTAGGGTTTCTTATTTCCCGGGAAATTTGCCTCCAGCGGGATTACGGGAAAAATAATTTCTTTTCCCGGGATCCCGGGAAATTCCGGGATGAGATAGTAAAATAGAATTTTATATGAATAAAAAAGATCATACATGAATATCATAAATTTGAATAATTTAATTTATTTTCTAGTAAGTAACTAAAAGTGTAGGGCTAATCTCACCCATACGGACACGTTAGGCTCAATTAATTTATGTTCTCCTACATTATAAGATGAAAGTAAAATAAAGCGTTTCATTGGAAGTTTTAATGATTACGAAAAAAATACTATTTTACTTCTAAAGATGAAATAAAAAATAAACTAAAGTGCGATGAGTGATATTTACTTTCAGCAAGTCTCCCTGTTCAATGATGCGCAAACACAATATATAGATATTACATGAACTAACAAGTAAAGACTTGTAAAACATAGGTAATAATATGCAGCAAGAAACCTCAAAATTTCTCTCTTAGGTGAGTCTTCAAGATGCAACTTTTCGTATAATAAATACTAGAAAGAAAACCTGACATGGTAAATTATTATTGAAATGCGAGATTTCCCGGGAAAATAAAATTTCCTGGAATTTTTCTCGTAGGGAATAAATGGCGAGAATCCCGGGAAAGAAACCCTAATACACACCAACCAAAGCCAAATGTTATCAAGCTAGAAATATAACCATTTCTAGCACGATAGCATTTGGCTTTGGTTGATGTCTAGCTTTATAGTATATCAGGTTTAGTGATGTTGTTTGTTTAATGGAAAGGAAGAAGGAAGAGAGAATGATACTTCTTGTGTTTAATATATACTAGGAAATTGAAAAAAATACAGAAAATAAAATAAATTATATATCTAAAATAATAATAATAATCAGTATTTCATTTGATTTAAATAATTTAAAAAATAATAAATAATTAAATAATATGGAAGAAGCATATAAATTTTGAAAATTATTAAAATTAAAAACAATAAAGAAAAAATATTTAATTAGTAAAGTAGAACCTCGAAAACTCGGCCTAATGTGGACCGAAGGGTGGCCGAGTTTGTGAAAATGCCGGGTTATCGGGAATGGGGTTAAAAAAAAAGTACGAGTGTTTCCTCAGAAAATACTGTACTGTACTTGTATGTATTGTTTACTTGAGAATACAACAGAGAATAAACTGCCCAAATACCCTTAAACAAAGG
>NW_019385523.1:411301-418949 GCF_000671375.1 Centruroides sculpturatus | reverse complement strand
ATCACAGATAAAACAATTTACCACAACAGACCAGACATCACACTCATTGACAAACACAATAAAATCACATACATTATAGACATAGCCATTCCAAACACTCACAATGTACAAAACACATGCACTGAAAAAATTAGCAAGTACACAGAACTCGCCCAGGAAATAAGGCATCTGTGGAGGATGGACAGGATGCTTATTGTGCCTGTTGTTCTCTCCTGTACAGGTGTGATATCACACACACTACACAAAAGCCTGGGAACATTACAATTGTATAGAAATACAGTAGAGCGTCGTTTATCCGAATCAATTGGGGACTGGGTTGTTTGGATAACTTATTTTTCGGATAACCAATTATGTACGAAAAAATATATTAATCTATCCCGTGTTGAAATTTTTCTCCGTTGCGTGTCGCTTCGTGTTGAATTTTCGTCGATGTTAAGCCTAATGTAAACTTTTTAAAATAATAATCGTGGCTATTGTATCGTTAAAAATTATTTCTTTATTTTTCACAAACAAAATAAATATATTGAAAAATATAAAAACAAAAAAATTTATACTTTAGAAGTTATTTAGTATCAAAAACGTTCGATTCAGCATGATACACAGTCCTCAGAAAAAACACCACACAAAAGTGACAATGCTGCCAGCTAAAACACATACACAAACATAAAAAATATTGGAGTAGCCCAAGATATAGCCAAAGATTGCAGCGCCACAGCATTAGCGAAAATTTAAATTTGCTGACTGGAATTTTTCGGATAATCGATATTCGGATAAATGACACTCTACTGTACATACATCACACTATAGAAGGCCGCTATATTGAATACATGCCACATTGTTAGGAAATTCCTGAATACAGACACAGACACTGACACACTTATTTAATTTTAGTTTTGTTCTTGGTGCTATGCCTTGACTCTTGTCCTGCATAGTACACAGCTACCGGTGTGAACTGAGTATAATTCACTAAACACAACATAGTAATATTAAGCACAGAGGCCAAACGGTAGGAGTTGAAAGTTGAAATTTGGTACACAGTTAGCGTACATCACGAGAATGCACACTAACAAGGGATTTTTCGAAATTTCTCCCCACCGGGGAGAGGGACAGGATTAAGGCTTAATACTTCCATCAACAATGGAAGTGTTAAGTAACAATGGATGTGACAAGTAACAGTGGTAGTGTTACTTGTCACTTCCATTGTTACTTGTCACTTCCATTCTCTTTACAATTCTACTTAACAATGGAATTGTTAAGAGAAAGTGACATGCAAGACGCAGATGCAATTTTTTTAGTTTTTGCAGGAAATTGAACATATTTTTAGACTCATCTAATAATTTTCTAATTAGTCTGGAAACAGGGGGACCCAATTCTTGCCTTCTCTGAAAACGGGTAAGGTTGACTATAACATAATAATTTTAATCTTCACTATCGTTACTTTTGCTCGAGCAATGCCAGGCCTACCTGCTAGAAGCTCAGACCTTATGTCAAAGCTGGCCAGCCTTAAGGTTGAGATCAGCTTATGTCAAAACTGATCTCAACTGTAAAGAGAACTGATGGCTTATTATGGGTACAAAAATTGCAAAATAGAAGACAAAATAAATAGCAGCAGGAGTTAATTAGAAAAGTTTAATATCACGAACTTTGACTCATTCATTGTATGCTGGAGTATGTTAAAGCTGTTATTAAGGGTCGAAGTGTCCTAAGAAGTATTTGAATTTCATTCAAAAAGAAATAACGCAGTGAACTCTTTTTTTCCTTCCTTAACTGTGAATGACAAGTTCTTGCAACGTCAGTCATTAATAGTAATGTTGAGGCTATGGTGTAAGAATTTAAATAATTAAAAACGTCAGCAAGTCATTTATATATTAAAGTTTAAATTATGTTTATTTATAACAAATCAAAATGATATAAAGTTTTACATAATTAAATTAAATAAAGCAAAATTGTTTTGATGCTAAGTTTAATTTTTTTTAAAGTAAAATATCCAAAAAATAAAAAGTAAATAAATATTTTGATCCAACAATAAAATTCATTTGTTTGAATTCTTAATTAACTTAATAGATTTTTGTAAATAATTTTTAAAACATTACTACTACTTCATATCAATACTTAAGGTATAAAAATACCGTTTTAGTGTAGATTTTTATGCATTTTTTATAACAATTTATGATAATACGATAATTTTATAGTTCGANACCCCCACTCTTTAAAGTTCAGATGTTTTCTGTTCAACAATTGAGTAGTTCAGTTAAATAATTTAAGAAAATTTTTTTGTTTTAAATAATAATTTAGCTTGTGAAATTATTTTTTAAGTAAAAAGCAGCAAAGATTTTCATGTTATGTTTAAGTGGGCAGTTACTAATGGATCTTTTGCAAGTAATTCATATGAAAAAAGTGAAAAAAAAGAAATCAGTGATGCAAAGTTTTTATGGTTAGGAAATTAAATTACTTTTATAATGTTTAACAAATTTGGATCAGAAAAAAGTACTCAATAATTTTCATGTTTAATTTTTTTAAAATCATTTTTAGGGGTTTTCCATCATATGCAAAAACCCATGACTATTACAATGATGACATATATAGGAATCTTGAAGATCTTGCAAAGTAAGATTTATTTAATTTTTTTCTATTATAAGAAAGTAATGAAATGCTTGTATAAAGTAATCTAACACATTTTATATAAGTTATGTTATGTTTAAAATATTCATTTTTAGTCTGATTAAAATTTGCTCACTTGGAAAGAATTAAAGCAATTAAATGAAATTTAAATTAAACATATATTGTTTATAGCTTATATTTTGTATTCTTTAATCTTAGTTTTATTATTTTTACGTATCTGTTGTTGTTGTTACCTATTACAGTAGAGTCTCGGAAACTTGACTCTTGATAACTCGACATTCTGTAATTCATGTACAAAAACAAAGTACATGTAATCTAACTTTTACATCTATATCTTAAACCTAGGGTCAAATAAGTTATTGCTCTTTGTCAGTGGTACTTGATAATAGTATCAATTCCACATGTTAACAAAGAATATAACCTTTTTTCTAAAGTGCCACTGCAAAATGCCATGAGACAAATGTCACTAACTCAAAAGTAGTCACTGAATAGTCAATGTTTTTAAAATTAAAATTTAACTACTAATAAAAATAGTCAGTAATGGTACATAGTTAATACATTTATGAATTTGCATGTATAATGTATTTACAAAAATTTTGCTATTTAGATTAGCATCATAGTTTTCTTATTTTACTGTTAACACAGGAGTCCTATATAATTCATCATTTTTGGTAACTTGCTGATTTCTCAGTCAACATTAGGTCAAGTTTACAGATCTCTACTATACTTTGATATTTTAATGGGATTCATTTTAACTTTGTTGTATTAGAACAGCTATTATTGTTCTAGCAACATCTCGTGTAAAAAATATAATAAACAAAAAATTTATTTTTCATTCTTTCCATTGTTCCTATTTATTTCTTAGTGTTAATCTATAGGTTACATCTATATTGTAAAATTTTATAAAAAATATTATGATAATGTGGTGTTTTTTAAAAGACCATTCTTTTAAAAATTTGGTGAATTGTTACAAATTAATAATGAGCAATACTTGCAATAATTGGACAAGGCATTTGTTTGTTTTCACAAATCCAATCCACCATGTTGCTCATAAGCTTTGATACATTCTTTGCTTTCAGTGGCATATAAACAATTATCCTGTTAATAATAATTTAAATATAAAATATAAAGAATAATAGTTTGATCTCTGAAAGTTTCCTAAACCAAACTGTCTGAAAAAATGAAAAATGCACTCTCTCTTGTACTTATTCAATATTACAATACTGATACAGGATAGAAAGAGTTTAAAAATTTACAGCATTGTTTTTCTTGTATGAATAAAATGAAAATGAAAATAATACTTATGAAAAAATTGATATTTATTACAAACATTTTATGCTGGAAACTTAGTTCAAAAACTATATATCAGAAATGCCAATATCAATTGTACCAATAAACTGATAACTAATTATACTTATATTTTTATTTTTAAAATACAGTTGTGACAGATTGTAAAATACCTGGAAGTAGAACAATCTCTAGCCCCTTGGAGGTGCACTTCTTGGACGTAAATGTATTATAGTGGAGGAGTCTGATATCCACACCTTGGTATATCATAAACTGGGGTTCATGTCGTCATCCATACCAGTGGGGTCATATGACTCATTTTCTTACAAGATTGCGGTGTACAAGGCCTTAATCAGAAGAGCCTTTACACATTCTTACAATCCCCAGGCTCTTGATGTCGAACTAGCATTTATAGAGTGCATAGCCGCAGCACATGGTTGTCGCAATGTTACGCATGGGCTGATAGAACTGTGAGAATACCAGGGGCTAGTAGGGCAAGTGATTCCCTAAATACAGTGGAACCCCAGTTAATGAACGTTCTGGTTAATGACCAAATCAGTTAATGAACTTTTATTTTGCAAAAATTTTGTTTTGGATAATGAACAAAATTCAGATAATGAACTTAATGGCTTTTTGTGTCAAATTTGTAAGCTTGCCGACTTTTAGGGGGAATCAGTTAATCGTGTGTCGGTGATGGTCTAGGGTCCATTCGTACGTTGGTGGTGGCAGAGGAGACAAAGATGACAAGTATTTTACAGTGAAAATCATTTATTAGAATGGAAACATGCTTACTTATTTGAGGTGGTTGGAAATGGCTAATCTACAGTGTTTTCTTCCGGCACTGAGGAGTGGTGTATTGCTGGTGCTACAATAGTGCAAGCTGATCAGTTGTAGACCCAGAGCGGACGAGATGGGTTTGCTTGGTCACAGAAGCGATGGTAGGTGACAGAGCTGCAATGATTGGAGCAGTCCATGAGACACAACGCAAATTTTAGTGGGCACGACTTCAGGCTTAATCCAGATGAAGACGACACAGATTAATTGCCATAGAATTTTTAAAAAACTGCGTTTTGACCTTGAGATTTGGGGTTTTTATAGTATTTCTTCCTTGAATCTCATCTTACGATTAGTCCTGTGTTCCATTCCTCGCTTTCTGATTGTTTTCTTCTTTGTCTCCAGGTGAAAACCGAAACCAGATTAGGTCACGAGAAAGGTTTGTTCTGAGGCATTTATTTGACACCTGTTCGTCGACTCTGATAGCAGATTGTTGATAAACCTATAAGCCTTTCGCTCATAATTTAGCATATTGTTTCTGCTATCTTTCACTTTAGAACTTTAACGATTGTACGAAATGTTTTTATAACCGTCAAATCGTTTTCCTTTTCCGAAAATTTAACCTAGATCGACTGTTTATGACCTCTTCTGTCAGAGTTTCATCTTCCCCGCAGACATTCCACTTGATCCACCTGATCAGTTATGTCATTCGTTTTCACGTCGCGTTTGTTTTGACAACTACAGTACAGTTTTTTCCTTACTTCTCCCTGAACTTTGGTCCGACTTAACAACAGTGTTTTTGCTTTTAACATGTGGATATAAAATTATATTGGGTTGATGCAAAAGTTCGTCCTGTTTTTTTGAAAAGAATCAAAGAATCATTTTACAAATAAAATTACAAAAATACTGACAGCTAGAATGGATTAATTGTATTTGCATTAATTTCTATGGGAAAAATTGCTTTGGTTAACGAACAATTCGGTTAATGAACGAACTCGTGGAACGAATTATGTTTGTTAACCGGGGTTCCACTGTACCACTTAATCTGCATCAGATCAGCAAGATCTGCTCACATGGTCTTTGGATGGCTAGGAGGGCTAAAAGATTGAGTGAGGAATGCAGTGGGCAAGTCGATAAGGTGTCCAAGGTTTGATAGAGACAGGTAGCCAGATTAACAAATGAAAAAAATGTAATATATATCTATGTAAAACGTCTCTGTAATTAAAAAAATTATGGTAGACGAACTCACAGCAAATTTTTGGTTAGGAACTATGATTTTATTTTTAAATTAAATTACATATGCATTTCAGGTTGGTGCAATATATCCCAACCCTTCCTCAGTGCTAATTTTAAAAATAATAAAAACAAAAGTTGTCAGAATATGACAAAATATATAGCATCAGAAAAATATTATTACAACACTTACTCTTAAGCATATAAAATTGTGCAAGAGAGAACAACACATCCATAACACCAACACATGTTATACATCAATCAGCCTTTAAAACACTCAGTAGATATATTGTACATGCTCTAAGAGCTATTGAAGTGTCTAATACCACAGGATTACATCATCACTAAAAAATAAAACTTTTTACAACAATTTGTAGAAATTAGTAATTAATAATGGTGTATAAAACATACATTCCTTACTTACTATTAAAATATATGGTGGCACACATAAATTACAATCTATAATTCACAAAAACACCAAGTAAAAAACATACTGTGTTTCTTTAACCAATCACAACATTTAACTCTGTGTAATGCCCTCTATCAGTTTATACCAGCAATAATCAATTAGCATACTTTCAGAACTATTTATTAAATTATTTTTTTGGTTTTTCTTTATTTCTAAATGTTTCTTAAATTTTCTTTTATACCTTTTATACATGTCTTTTTCATAATGCAAAATTTTTATATTATTACGATTGATTTTACAATTACTATTTTTTGTATGCTCATACCATGGGAAATTATCATATTTTAAACGAATGGCTGCTTCATGCTCTTTTACTCTAACCTCCAATACACGATCAGTTTCCCCTATCTACTATATAATTGAGATGGGTTGATGATGATAATAATAATAATACTCTCCCTTGGTCACCACCTGGTCGTGGTGGGAGAGCCCAGTAATTTTACTGATCCATAGGGCAATGCAGGCTGGAGCACAAGCTCCTACTAGGGACACCCATGCCAGTAAGGTCTATGGGGAGAAATGAAGCAAAGAGTGACCACACCCACATTCTGTGGAGATATTTATCATGGTAGTAATCAGATCAAAGTGTGATACCGGCTTGGATGTCCCACGGGTTAACAAGGTTTGCGTTCGTGGGTTAGGCAAGGCTCATGTTCGAAACTAGGCCACAGTCTCCCTTGATTACTGGTGGCGAAAGCAGCAGCGATGGCCCAAGCATGGTTACTGCAATGCCCTCAACAAATGTGAGGAATCAACCTAGCCTTGGTGTTTCTGTGGCAATGCATCCACAGACCACAAAAGCTGGAAAACCATGCCAACGGATAAAATGGAAACAGAAATGAACGAGTTTATCATCCGTACTTACTATGCAATCACAAAACTCGAAACAAACATGACAGCATACAGACAACAACTACACCATAGATTCACACAACAATATCCTCACCTCACTGTCACCGAACAAAGGGTTGTTGATCAAAAAAGAACAATTATACACAACAACCTTACCCAACAAACAACACTTGAACTTATCAAACAACAGGTTGCTGATCAAATACATCAACAGACAGAAACATTTAACATTATTAATGAAGATCACGTAACCTGTCAGGATAATCCAGCAACAAGCATTGATAATGGCACACATACAACAACTACCACTAATGATAGTACAGGCACTTTGTCATCCATTACTGATAACGTAGACATAGAATTAGTTAATACGCTCTCACTTATATTTCAGGAAACACTCACTAAATATAC
>NW_019385523.1:402422-406777 GCF_000671375.1 Centruroides sculpturatus | reverse complement strand
TATCAAGGTAATTTATTTGTTTGTTTTCTTCAACTTCAATATCAAACAGAATTTCATTATTTATACTATTTATAAAAGAATGAATAATGTTCTTATTTGTTAAACTACTATTATATATTAATTAAATAATCATCAACATATCTCATTATTAATTTAACATCCTAAATATTATTTATTTGCTTATTGATATTAATCATTGCTAATTCTGATAATTTTGGCCCCATCTTTGATCCCATACTGATACCATCAATCTGTCTGTAGAATTTATCATTAACTTCAAAATAATTTTTCTTATACAGTAATACCCTGAACTTACACGATAGGTGGGACTGAGCGATAACCGCGTAAGTCGAATTCGCGTAAGTCGGGGTATAATTTCGCAATTTGTGTAAAATCCAAGTCGGATGTATGTAAGCTAATAAATGTTCTCGTTAATCTCATCTCGTCTTTTGATTCATTCATGGTTACAAGAAATCACCACATAGAGTCTCTCGAGTCTCCGTAGATATAACAAACACAGAAATAAATAACACAAAATAAATTGTAGCTATATGTCAATTCCGCGCGACATGTCCGAACATGTAAGCTGAACAGTAGTATGGGGGGAGTGAGTAATCAAGAGTTGCATGGAGCTCAAACAAAAGATGAATCGACGAGATTTGAAAATCGCGTAACTCCGGGATCGTGTAAGTTGGGGTAGCGTAAGTTGAGGTATTACTGTATGCGAAATACATTTGCCTGCAATGAGGAGGCAGATAGGATAGCCAAACTTTATGCAACATCCTCTGAAAATCAACACTACATGAACTTGACCAAAACAAACATCAATCAACTGGTAGAATATATGGCCATTCAACTGTGGCAAAGAGACTGGGAGATAGGTGATACTGGAAGACTGACTTTCAACTTTCTGCCAGACATTAGGGAAAGACTTAATATGAAACACTTCGATACCAACTTCTTTCTGTCACAAGTTTTAACTGGTCATGGCAACTTTTATCAATACCTACATAGGTTCGGCCGGAGCGACAGGAATTCATGTGAGTGTGACAGTGTGTCAATTCAGGACGTGAAACACTTTATCTTCAACTGTAAGAAATTTGATTGTCAAAGGGACAGGCTTCTACAAAATGTTCTACACCAAGGTTTCAATTGGCCCTGCCCACTAAATAAACTGATTAATAACCACAAACTTTTCGAGGAGTTAACAAATTATGTCATTGAGACAAGAGCACTTGAGGTGGATTTTCACAGAAGCATTAACAGATAATCTGTGAATGTTATGTCTAAGCTACATGACACCTGAGACCTGTGTCATCCGAAGAAACTGCTTCAACATTTTTTATTTTATTTTATTTTTATTTATTTATTTATTTATTTTTTTATTATTTTTTTTTTGTCGGTGATTGTGAAATCTGTTTAATCTGGTTATGGTGTATTCAAAAGGTACATTCTGGGGTTAATTGGCCCACTCATCATTGTCGGCTTTGTCTTTTACCCTAAGGATGGGTTATGTGTATTATTTATGTTCCTCTATGTATTATTCACTGGACTTACTTTTATTGCTGGGTCTTACACTAAGGTTGGTAACTCTTTAATTATGCAATTGTTCGGCATTTGTTTCGGCAATGTAACATCAGTGTACCTACATGTTAACTCTAGTACCCAAAGTCTGGGTAATATTTCATATTTATTACTGTTCTTCTATTTAATGCTGACTGGTTTCATATTGTCCGGCTTTACACTTTTGTTAAAATCTTATCAAGTGTGTAACAGCAAGTAATATTCAGCATTTGCATCTGCAATGTAACATCATTATCTTTCTGTAACTCTTTATTACTCCTTAAGATAAGGAGTAAATTTGTACATATTGTAATATCTTGTAAAACTACACTTTTTATTTTGAAAATAAAAGTCAATGCGGACGCCATGAATTTCCCCTTTCACCATCTTTCCTATCTCACTGTTATTTTATCTTCATCTCTACTCTACTACTACTTTCCTTTACTCTTCACCCTCAGGCAATACCCATGGGTAGTCCCGAGTCTTCATCCCCTTTCCGCTAAAATGTCCTTCTAAAATGTATGCAAAATAAATCAAATCTATCAAAGTTTTTTGTATATTAAATTCCATTAAAGTACTACTTATTCATTCCCAATTTATATTGGGATACATGTTTTTTATATCTTAACTTATTAATCTATCAGTATTTTCTTTTTTTTAATTTTTGTATTCTATTAATAACAATATCAGCATTATTAACACAATATACAAATTTTCAATATATTTTAACTGCTGCTTAATTATTATATTGCTCTAAATTATAAAGAATAGAAAATTTAAAATCAACAATAGGTCTAAATTTCTCCCTTTCTTTATGAGTTTTTAATCTTATATTAAGTTTTGGGGTTCTATTATTTTTAGGATCAAGAATATAATTTTTGTCTATATTACTTATATTATTATTTTGAGAACCTTTTTTAACCAATTTTATTAATTCCTTTTTTATTTCCTCGTTATTGATATACAGTCTACCCCCCTATAAGACAGTAGATACGTTCCATTCTTTAGGAATCCGATTTCTTACGAATCCTTCCAATCACAGCCCCACACGTGTCAAGTTTATGGACTACAGCTGTTTGAAAGGTTTTCTTCCATAAAATTAATTGATTCTAGACTAATCCGACTCAACATTTCCAAAATACGTATATTTTTTTTGGAAATAATCCGTATAAACTAAAAAAATTGTAGGATTACTTACCGAGCGTGCACCATTTGACATCGCCGTTGCTCAAGTTTGTTTTCGTCGCGGAACAGCTCAGCAAACTGCGGCCGCGATTTCTAATAACTTATTTTTCGATGAAAAATTTGCTGAACTTTGGAGACATCATTTATATAAATAATTTTAATCGCCGTTGAATAAGAAATGTTTCTTTCACAAGAAATGTATAAAATTACAGTGCTGTATTAGACTTACGGTACCTAATTTACATACTGTACAGACAATAGTTTGTCTAAACTCTTCGTAGCGTAGTGCTAGACAGTGGAAAAAATATATATAATTATAATAAAGTTACAATAAATTAAGTTAATATATAATTATATATACAATACCTAATTTATATATAATTAACATATAATTATATGTACAATACCTAATTTATATATAATACTGTACAGACGATAGTAATCTCTCCGTAGCGTGGCGCTTGACGGCGCGGAAAGTAGTTTGGCTGCTGATGACGTTTTACGTAATTATAGGAGTTTTTTTACCGTTTTTTACGGATACCGTTGCAATTTTTTTGCTGTCTTAGGAATCGTAATTATAGGAACCCGTTTTATAGGGGGGTCTACTGTATTTATAAATATATCAATAGGAGTAATCATAATTATATAGATTTTCTAAAAAAGGGGGGTGTAGTAATTGTCAAATTGTAAAAGTTGGGGTGTAATTGTCAGAACCAATATATGTATATAGGGGAAACTAGTCGTGTATTGGAGGTTAGAGTAAAAGAGCATAAGGCAGCCATTCGTTTAAAATATGATAATTTCCCATGGTATGAGCATACAAAAAATAGTAATTGTAAAATCAATCGTAATAATATAAAAATTTTGCATTATGAAAAAGACATGTATAAAAGGTATAAAAGAAAATTCAAGAAACATTTAGAAATAAAGANGGATGCAAAGAACAGTTACTCATAGATTCAGTCATTCTACGGCAAGCACACAAACAACACAGAAACATACACATGGCATATATAGACTACAGAAAAGCATTCGACAGTGTTCCACACAGTTGGCTGCTACATATTCTACACATGTACAAAATACATCCATCACTCATTGCATTCTTCGAAAACAGTATGCAGCACTGGAGAACAACACTACATCTCAGGGTTAGTAACACTTCCATACAAACAAACAAAATATGCATTAGGCGAGGAATTTTTCAAGGAGATTTTTTGAGTCCTCTGTGTTTCTGCCTAGCCCTGAACCCATTATCCAACATATTAAACAACACGCAATACGGCTACAATATCAGACATGGAAAAACAACACAGTTTACACTGTCACATCTCATGTACATGGACGACATAAAGCTTTATGCATCCACACAGAAACAACTTCATCAACTCCTACAAATCACACACTGATACACTAAGGACATACAATGGAGTTTGGCTTAGACAAATGCAAAAAACTTCACATAGAAAAAGGAATCCTGAAGAAAGAAGAGTTTGCACTTGGAAATGGAGACGTTATTGAATCCATGGAAGATGGCGAGTTCTACAAGTATTTAGGATTCCAACAGGCCAAACTAACAGAACATACACAAATAAAGCAAAGATTAA
>NW_019385523.1:351516-396390 GCF_000671375.1 Centruroides sculpturatus | reverse complement strand
ATATATATAATTATAATAAAGTTACAATAAATTAAGTTAATATATAATTATATATACAGTACCTAATTTATATATAATTAATATATAATTATATGTACAATACCTAATTTATATATAATACTGTACAGACGATAGTAATCTCTCCGTAGCGTGGCGCTTGACGGCGCGGAAAGTAGTTTGGCTGCTGATGACGTTTTACGTAATTATAGGAGTTTTTTTACCGTTTTTTACGGATACCGTTGCAATTTTTTTGCTGTCTTAGGAATCGTAATTATAGGAACCCGTTTTATAGGGGGGTCTACTGTATTTATAAATATATCAATAGGAGTAATCATAATTATATAGATTTTCTAAAAAAGGGGGGTGTAGTAATTGTCAAATTGTAAAAGTTGGGGTGTAATTGTCAGAACCAATATATGTATATAGGGGAAACTAGTCGTGTATTGGAGGTTAGAGTAAAAGAGCATAAGGCAGCCATTCGTTTAAAATATGATAATTTCCCATGGTATGAGCATACAAAAAATAGTAATTGTAAAATCAATCGTAATAATATAAAAATTTTGCATTATGAAAAAGACATGTATAAAAGGTATAAAAGAAAATTTAAGAAACATTTAGAAATAAAGAAAAACCAAAAAAATAATTTAATAAATAGTTCTGAAGGTATGCTAATTGATTATTGCTGGTATAAACTGATAGAGGGCATTACACAGAGTTAAATATTGTGATTGGTTAAAGAAACACAGTATGTTTTTTACTTGGTGTTTTTGTGAATTATAGATTGTAATTTATGTGTGCCACCATATATTTTAATAGTAAGTAAGGAATGTATGTTTTATACACCATTATTAATTACTAATTTCTACAAATTGTTGTAAAAAGTTTTATTTTTTAGTGATGATGTAATCCTGTGGTATTAGACACTTCAATAGCTCTTAGAGCATGTACAATATATCTACTGAGTGTTTTAAAGGCTGATTGATGTATAACATGTGTTGGTGTTATGGATGTGTTGTTCTCTCTTGCACAATTTTATATGCTTAAGAGTAAGTGTTGTAATAATATTTTTCTGATGCTATATATTTTGTCATATTCTGACAACTTTTGTTTTTATTATTTTTAAAATTAGCACTGAGGAAGGGTTGGGATATATTGCACCAACCTGAAATGCATATGTAATTTAATTTAAGAATAAAATCATAGTTCCTAACCGAAAATTTGTTGTGAGTTCATCTACCATAATTTTTTGGATTACAGAGACTTTTTTCATAGATATCTAATATAAAGCAATCCAATTTATATTGTAAAAAAATATAAGTTTAATATAAACATCTAAATCTAAGAGTACACAAGAATATGGAATATACCTAAAGCTACACGACTAAATATCTATGTGCACCGTTTTCATTCTTTCCACGTTGAGAGATAGAGTTTACATATGGCTATTAAAATACCTCTGAGAGAGATGCTGTTCTCTGTCTGGGTTGAGGTTAAGTCGTGATTGATGTATTTCGTTCTTATGAGGTGATTTGAGCCATCATCTTCGATGATAATGGCGAGGAGGTAGCTTTGGAAGGAGTCTGTTCTATATGGTGCCTTGGAGAGTCCACTGGTGTCTGCCGTCTATGGCGAGTGGATCTTCTTATCTGGGAGAAGTTGCTTCCCAAAGATGAATGCCTTTCGAAGTGTGGGTGCTTTGTTTTTATATTCAATTTTGCCTGGGAAAATGATCAGGTGATCTCGTGTTGTTGGAGACAAAGGTTGATTTTTGCAAGTGTGAGATTATAGTTCTGTATCAATGATGCTATAATGTCACTTACATGCAGCTGTCATGACCATATTTGGTCTGAAACTTGTACATTTCATTCCATTTACTAGTCGATAATCAACTTTCTTCTTCTTTAACTAAATGTAGTTTAACTTAACACTTGGATGTTATAATTCTTTCTTGGTTGTTGATAGAATAGGCTGTAATTCAATCTTTTTTCTGTGCAATGTTTTCTTAACAATTGCAACAGAGAAATAGGCTTAAGAATTTTCTTACATTTATGTAAAATTGGGCCTACAATCCTCACAGAATGTTATCAGTGAACATACCCCCGGAGTTGACATGCAAAGCGATAGCCAATCTGATCATGTAGAATAGGTCCCCATCACCTTTAACCTGTATTTAAGATCCTTAGACACCAAAGTTGCCAAGAAATGCCAGATGTGTCTCGCTTACAGGAGGTGCCCAACTATTTCTGACATGCTATGTAATGGGAAGGACCCTCCTAACCCAAACAGACTCCCTGGCATATATAGTGTCCCCATAAGGGACAACAGATACGATAGAGACCTGTGACTGTATTCTAGTCATTGTCTCTCATCTCTGAGAGATAGTGTCTACGTCACAAGCTGGTTGCTGATTGGTTAATCATTTGTTTATGTCTTGAGAGATCATTATGTCTCTCCAAATGCAATTCTGGATGAATCTCTCTCAAAGATTTTCTTGTCTCTCAGAGACGAGCAGATACTTGTCTTTCAACTCATCTTTCATCTTTTGCCTCAATTTTGTTATATCTGATAAGGACGACTGGATGTTACTTGCATTGTACAATCAAATTAGAGAACACTCCCTATCTAGGGGAAGAATATTTTGAGAAAGAAAATGCTTCTGATTTTTTCCAGTGCCTACTCGGGAACACCACTGATTCCATTTTTTTTTAATTATCCTACATCGATTACTGAACGATTGAATACGATGTTAATCTTATCCATCTCTCTAAGTATTTTATTTTTCAAAATATTACTATCTAATTTCTAAGACAAAACGTCTTCCAACTACTTAACACTGCGTTGAATAATAACAATCCACGAAATTTTTTTTTACAAGTGTTATGTCCGCAGTAAACTCCACAAACGCTTTCGACCTCCACCGAGGTCTGCTTCAGGTGGTGACTGGCTGTGTTTCCTCCTGATCGTCGTAACGATGTCGCCCGAGATGTAAATAGTTGTGCGTGTCGGGTTTCACCCCTCCGACTGTCCCTGTTCGAATTCCTCGAACAAATACCTCCACGCCTGCACGATCGTTTCACCATCTTTGAAAGTTGATGCAGGTGCCCCCACTGTTAGCTTTATGAATCGCCCAGGCCTCCAGGTGATGGATGTGATCAGTTTGGAACGCTTGTCTGATTAGTCTGGTGTTCCGGAAGTCCGCCCGTATTTCAGGGTCGCTAATGTAGGTTGATAAGGCGGTGGTGTGCCTGTTATTTTTAATATCTGCTTGATGTTCTCGTATCCAATTTTGTGTTGAGTGGATGGTGGAGTCAATGTAAACCAAGTCCCTATGAAATCTGTCGTCCCTGATGGGAATGGAGTATACACCTGGGGCCCTGCTGAGATCCATCGCATCCTTGGCATTGCGCAGCAGGTCGTAAACAGTGCCGGTTCTCGTGTACGTGATCTTTGTGTGGTTACGGCAAGCAATTTCCCTGTATAGGGGGTCTAAATGTTGGTTGAACCGGACGACCACACGCCTACCATTCCTATCCGGTTGGCAGTTGTCGTCCAGCGAAGGCAGAGGGCTGTCACTGCGGTGTGGGAGACGGTGGGCGTAGGCACCGGCTAAACCGCGGACCATGCCTTTACTGTAACCATGCTCAACGGCAATTTTTTCTATGTGACGGAGCTCTAACAGGGTGTCACGCTTGTTTGTGTGGTGAGTGAAGGCCCGTCTGGTAAGGGCACCAAAGGCAGCAATTTTGTAGACAAAGAGGCTGGAGGAGTTCGCGGGGATGAAAAGTGGGAGCTGGTCCGGTTTACGGTAAACGCTCGTCTCTATCTTACCCCCCGGAGACGTATGTTAACATCTAGAAAATGTGCACTCGAGTTGCTAACCTGATCTAAGCCGAGGGTGAGGACTTAAGCATTGTTGTTCATGCACGACAAAAAATTGTCAAGATTCAGTGTGGTTTTCCAAAGTATAAAGATGTCGTCCATGTATCTCTGGCTTACGGCCTCACCCTTGGCTTAGATCAGGTTAGCAACTCGAGTGCACATTTTCTAGATGTTAACATACGTCTCCGGGGGGTAAGATAGAGACGAGCGTTTACCGTAAACCGGACCAGCTCCCACTTTTCATCCCCGCGAACTCCTCCACCTCTTTGTCTACAAAATTGCTGCCTTTGGTGCCCTTACCAGACGGGCCTTCACTCACCACACAAACAAGCGTGACACCCTGTTAGAGCTCCGTCACATAGAAAAAATTGCCGTTGAGCATGGTTACAGTAAAGGCATGGTCCGCGGTTTAGCCGGTGCCTACGCCCACCGTCTCCCACACCGCAGTGACAGCCCTCTGCCTTCGCTGGACGACAACTGCCAACCGGATAGGAATGGTAGGCGTGTGGTCGTCCGGTTCAACCAACATTTAGACCCCCTATACAGGGAAATTGCTTGCCGTAACCACACAAAGATCACGTACACGAGAACCGGCACTGTTTACGACCTGCTGCGCAATGCCAAGGATGCGATGGATCTCAGCAGGGCCCCAGGTGTATACTCCATTCCCATCAGGGACGACAGATTTCATAGGGACTTGGTTTACATTGACTCCACCATCCACTCAACACAAAATTGGATACGAGAACATCAAGCAGATATTAAAAATAACAGGCACACCACCGCCTTATCAACCTACATTAGCGACCCTGAAATACGGGCGGACTTCCGGAACACCAGACTAATCAGACAAGCGTTCCAAACTGATCACATCCATCACCTGGAGGCCTGGGCGATTCATAAAGCTAACAGTGGGGGCACCTGCATCAACTTTCAAAGATGGTGAAACGATCGTGCAGGCGTGGAGGTATTTGTTCGAGGAATTCGAACAGGGACAGTCGGAGGGGTGAAACCCGACACGCACAACTATTTACATCTCGGGCGACATCGTTACGACGATCAGGAGGAAACACAGCCAGTCACCACCTGAAGCAGACCTCGGTGGAGGTCGAAAGCGTTTGTGGAGTTTACTGCGGACATAACACTTGTAAAAAAAGGTTTCGTGGATTGTCATTATCTAATTTCTCCTTAACTAAGTACGCACACTTTTCTAACTTAGGTTATAAAAATTTTTATTTGTTAAGAAACAATTTGACATTATAATCTGTAAAAACGTTATTAAAAAAACATGGCTTTGTCAAAATTCTGTGCTTTATTTGAATGCATGCTTTCCTTGCCACATGGTCTATAATTATGTACTCTGCACTTTTGAAAATTTTACAATTTTACTGGTTAAAATTCTATACCATGTTGTGCACACAGATAATACAAATATGTATAATCAACATAGTAGAATCATGACATCAGGAACGAAGACAAGATCGTTAAAAGTGACCTGAATTGCCGCTGTCTCTGAGAGATGAATTTCATCTTTCATTTTGATGTCATTTGTCTCTGAAAGAAGAGACGAGAGTTAAGTCACCAGAATACAGCCCATGGTATACATAGGCTCAACTAAGTGCTCCATGGGGATCAGATTACAAGATCATATGGCCAATATATGTCACATGAGAACCACCACAATCTTCTCTACTTACACAACAGATCCAGACATCATAGCAGACTTTAACTGGGCCAAGCTCCTCCTCGTTACGCCCTCCACGGAACACCTTAGATGATTGGAGGCTGTGCACATTTTTAAACTCAGTTTTACATCTACGTGCATAAAGGAGGAAATGGTTTTGTCAATGACCTAGCAAGAGTTGATTGACAACACGGTTTAGCCATTCGTTGAGTCCTGGTAGGGCGACTCTTTGCACAGTCACAATATGGCTTTAATTTTTTTTAACTTATATGCAACCTCTTGTTCAAATTTTATTCCAATACAAAAAACCATGAAGGAATTGTTAAAAAACCTGATGAAGGACTCTGAAGGAGTTCGAAACCGTTCGTTTTTGATTGTTTTTGTTATCTACACACTGTAACTGGTTCAGAGTATGTGATTAGTAATATTATTTGTAAAAATATGAATTACAGGTAACCCCCGTATAACACGGCACTTCTATAGCACGGATTCACTCTAACACGGTTCGAGAATTGTTTTATAGCATGGATTCACTCTGACACGGTTCGAGAAATGGGTAAAACCCTCGTACAACATGAAATGTAATAAATTTTTACATACTTAAGTACTAATAGTTCACGAAAATTATTATTTTCGTGAACTATTAGTACTTCAGTGTGTAAATTTTCTTTTCTCGTCTCCATACACATGGTCCTTCACGAAAATTGTTTCAATTTTGCCAGATCTCGATGCTTCTGCTTCTGGTGATACCAGATGTTTTTCCGTTATTCCATAAGTGCTTAGTACCATATAAGGAAATTTATAAAGATCTTTTAACTAGAAGCGAGCAATCTAAAATTACATACACTTTTTGCAAAAAGTAAAGCATGAATCTGAAAATAATGCAGAAAAATGCTCAGAGGATAACGATAACTTGTCAAAAATAAAACGCTCTCGGTTAATAGTGCTTTTAGTGATGACAAAGAAAACATTGTTTAATTTATATTAATATGTATCACTTAAGAAAATTTTAATAAAGATATTTATCTTAATTATGAAAATGTAGTAGCATGTTTTTTAATTTTTGGAACCTAACCCTCTTTTTCGTACTAGTTCTTTGTTTCGCATAACACGGCAATTTTTTGGAACATAACTATCGTGTTATACGGGGGTTACCTGTACTTCATTCTTCACTTAAGAGGTCTTTTAAGTGAAATATAAGTTGCTCAAGCTAAACAATGAACCACCATACATACTCTTCCAGCAAACAATATGTATTGTAATAAAAAACAAATGTTTTTAGTTTTTTTTATGGGCCTGTATCAGGCATCAATCATTACAGAACATTAGCAGAAATTCTAACTTTAGAATGTTTTTGCAAGTATGTTCTTTTAATGTCATCTTGTTCAAATGCTTAATAAATGTGTGAAAAAATTTACATATAAAATTATTATTATATAGTAAAAATTAAAATTTTAAAATTTTTGAACAGAAGATAAGTGTGTTCTTTCAATCTATGCATAATATGATAACTAATGTACTGTACATAGTGGATCATCTTGCTGAATATTGTTTATTTTCTTTTTTTTAGAGCAGTGATTTTCAACTGGTGTGCTGTGAAAATTTTTAAAGGTTATTAAATAAATTATTTTTGAAAGAAACCCAAACAACAATAAGTGTATATGTCAAAATTAAAACCTCTTTAAATTGATTATATGATTTTTCATTTTTTGTGGAAAATTTCAGACTGAAAATGAAACTACAGTAAAACCCTACTTAATGCTGCCTTGCTTAACTCTGATTTGATATAATGCCATCTGTTTGAAACCTAAATAAAAACTCAAAATTTATGCTGATTTAAATTATCGGAGCATTTTATTGATTCATACATAATATGATTATTTATGAACACGAACCAATCAGAAAAAGGTGGCAAAAAGGTGTACTTTCTTTAAATCTACATTTAGTGCAATTTTGGAAAAAATATAACATCACGGATGCCATAGGCAATATTGGCTTCACTTGGCAAGAATTAACTGATAAATGCATGAATGAAATATGAAAGAAGTTATTGCTGAAGGTATCTAAGAATTCTCAACGAGAAGAGCCTATCGCTGTGTCGTTAGGTTGATCAAACTCAATCTAATCGATACAGCAGGACTAAGAGATGTAGATGAACAGGATATTGAGGAGTTACCGCAGGTTTCTGGTGAGAGTCTTATCAACGACGACCTTCAAGAACTGGCAGAACAAGGAATCCATNATACAGGAGATGTAGACGAGTAGGATATTGGGGAGTTACTGCAGGTTTCTGGTAAGAGCCTTACGAAAGATGACTTCACAAACTGTCAGAACAAGGAATTCATAATGAACTGGAAAACAGAGATTCTGAAAACAAAGAACCCAAAGAACTTGTTACGGATTTCTTTAGTAAAAGTTTGGTAACAATAACCAAAATTGTTGATCAAATTGTAGCGAATGATCTAGATTTTGAAAGGAGTGCAAAAGCAAAGTGAGGCGTTTTGGATGCAATCTTCTGCTATTGACATTTGCTTATGGAGAGAAAAAGGCAATAAATGAAACTTCATGACTTTATTGCAAAAATAAAAAACTTTTAGAAAAGTCAATACCTTTTGTCACAAAAAATGAACTACAGTAGACCCCCCTTTAACAGTAGATACTTCCATGTTATGTAAATTTCATGTTGTACAAGTCACTTAGATTTTACAAATATGTGAGCCGTTCACAGCCTGGCACGTGTATTTGTAAAATCTAAGTGACTCATGCAACATGGAATTCATATAACACGGTGTTATATGAATTCATGAATTCATATCTACAGTGTTATATTAATTACAGTAGACTCCCCTATATTATTATACATTTCTGTGTGCATTTGTCTGTGTGTTAGTTAACATATATTATTATACAAATTAATATAAAAGTAACTTAAAATTAAAGTAAAATTTATTTTATTTTCAGTCACGTGTTCCCCTATCCCTATTTACTCAATGTTAAAATGACCTCGTTTAACGCTGTTTCATTTAGTGCTTTGTCATCTAGGAACGCATCCCCCGCGTTAAGCAGGGTCTTACTGTATATGGAACAATTACTTTTTGATATAGTTCTGAAATAGATCTTTTATTACATCATGTGTTTTTTTTTAATTTTTTATTATTATAACATGAAATGTTTTTCAGTTTAATTATAAAATAATTTGAAATTTTATCAATTTCAACTCTTATTTTCTTGTTCATTTTTTATTTTAGTATAAATAATAATTTAATACTATAGAAAATGTAGCTTATGTCTTTTCTATGGTATATACCATTCTCAGACTTATAAAATTATATTTATACTTTTAAAGATAGAATTATGATGATGATGATATATGTAAATGATATATTTATCATTATAAATCATAAGCCACATAATTCTCCATAATTAGAAGTGGTTACTTTTAGCAATAAAGTATGTTTATGTGCATTACTTTAGTGTTCTAAATATACATGATATCACAAAATTCTTGATATATTTTAAAACTTTCTAAAAACCATATAAGGGATAGGAACATAATGTTTAATGATTCTCTGTGTTGAAACCATGTACTTCTTTAAATTATATTTTGAGACACCATGAAGTGTTGATACTAGACAATGGACTTTTTCACATCCACTTTATTTTCTTATGTACTTTACAGTATATAAACCAATTGTTTCAAATGCCAATATGCATTTTAGGCTAGTGCCCTCATCTAATATAAGTTTTCTGCAATGGTTGTAAATGTATTGTTGACATACAGAAAACCTGTGACCGAAGGGTCAGCACTTCTCTGATGCCGTATCAGGATAGACACCACTATGTCTCAGTTGACATGGAAGCTGCAGCGATTTAGAAATAGGTCATGTGAGCGGTCTGATTCGGGATGGAGTGAGAGAGAGATGGCACACCAGAAGTGATGATGCAAAGAGTAGGCTAACAAAATAACATATAATGGTTAACTAAGACATTAAACTACAAGAAATACTTTCCTTATTAAAGAGGTAGAAATTGCTTTCGCGGTAAGAGAGAGAGTTTACGTAAAAGTCGCGTGAGATAGATACCTGATGTATCTATCATCATGTGGCTTTTACGTAAACTCACTCTCTGTATTACGTAAACTGTATCGGTAGATTTCTTGGCTGGAACGACTTTGATTTCCAGAATGGGTATGTTGGTTGTGAGAGGTAACGTTGATTCAATGTACTGTTAGGTTAATCTCATGTTCTGTTCAGGTAATCCAATCTGGGCACTCCCCACGCTTGAAGTGGGTGATTAGGCAAATCCAATATGGGAATAAATAGGCGAACGGGCCGAAGGCGAGAAACACAAAATATTCCAAAATCGGGTGACGACTAAGCTTCATAGAACATGCTACTGTACAGTCGGCAGGATGGATGACGATTGCCTGAAAAATTGGTCTGTTGCTATATTCACTTGACAAACTCACAACAATAGGTCGGAAGGTTATGAGAAAGCATCCTTTATAGACTGGGAACTTGCTGAGTGATTAACTCCCAGGTGTGAAAGTAAACAAGGCTGAGTCTCACAGACCGAACACAACCATGTATTGTAAACCAGTTAAAAATTCCTAAAACTTGGTGCAATTTTCATTTAAAAATTACCTGCAGAGTTCCATTTTTACATTGGTACATTTTATCTATACTGTATATAAAAATTTTTAATGGAAATTGCACCAAGTTTTAGGAATTTTTAACTGGCTTACAATACACTGTGGTGTTCAGTTTTATGTTTGTCAACAATACATTTATAACCATTGTAGAAAACTTATATCAGATGAGGGTCACTAGCCTGAAATGCATACAGGTATACCTCGAGTTATGTCATTCTTGATTATACATTGTTTGTCAAAAAAATATATGGAAAAATAAAAATCAAGTTTAAGTCATTTTATTCAACTTTACGTCCATCCGCCACAAATATTGAAGTTGTAATATCACTAGAAAAGCATTAAAGCACATAAAATCATATTAAAATATGTACATTTACAGTAAATGTTAATATAATCATCATAAATTCTAGAGAACGAAACATGAAAACATCTGTGACTGTGTTGTAGTCTTATTTAGTGGTCTTTAAGTGCTCAATATTGGTGTTTTCCACGGTAGTTCCACTATCTACCATTTGGCGTCATTGTCAGTGTCACTCGATATTAGTAAATTTAATATAAATTAGTTTATTTTCTACTGTCGCAAGATAATTTTAATAACTTTATTTGTTATTTAACCTTACAAAATCATCATATTTTATAATGTTTTAGAGCAAACCGTATTTACAAATAAAGAGTCCGTGATGTACTGTAAACATTGCAAAATTGTAAACATGTACTGTACATTTATGAGTATGTACTATATGTACATGAATTTGTAAATTTATATTACTTTTTTCTGTACTGTATTAAAAACTAAAATTTATTTGTTTGTAAGCTTAAAATAGATTTTTATTAATAATATATTATTAAAAATGCATTTATAAATAAAATACAGAACTGTGAATGGTTATTTGTGGTTTAGCTTAGTTACAAGTAAATTCAACTTATGTCGTTTTTCGACTTAAGTCGCCTCTCATGGAACCAATTAACGGCGTAAGGCGAGGTATACCTGTATTGGCATTTGGAACAATTGGTTTATATACTGTAAAGTACATAAGAAAATAAAGTGGATCTTAAAGTATCAACATTTCATGGTGTCTCAAAATATAAATAATGTTTAGTGATTTCAGGAACTTACCTCAAAAATTTTTTCTGTTTAATTAATGTTAACAGTACCTCAATATGTATATCTTTTCTTGCATAGAACACATCAAGCTGATATTTGATCTTTGTCCATGTATGTTCCAAAATGAATTTTGTAACAAGTAAATATTATTATTTTTACTGGAAATATAAGGTTTTGAAAGAGATAGTTGTAACAGTTGCAATTACAGCAATTATGTGAGCATTCAGTTCTTCAACACTGTTAACTTTTAATGAATACATGATGTTTTTTACATATCCATTCCCACAAGCTAGAAAGGGTAAAACAAGTAAAGTTTTATGAATTTGATTTGAATAAGAATGGTTTGATTCAAATGTAAAAATTCTGATTCTTAAAATTTGAATTGATGAATCATAATTCTTTTAAACTTTATAACTGTATTTGTTATAACAAAATTAAGTAATAATCAAAAAATCTTACTGGAACTAAAACACAATAATATATCAACACAATCCAACTGTGTATAGAATGTTAAGGAATGATAAGAAGAAAGATAATCGAAATAGCTTGACGAGGGCATATTCTATACCTATAAAGGATTGTCAGTTTAATTCTGACCTCGTGTACATTGGGGCAACGATGCGGAGCTTAAAACAAAGGATAAATGAGCATAAATATTCTGTGAGTGAGAACATCAATAGTACTGTTCTGGGGGCATTTGCCAAACAACAGGATATAACCGTATACTGGGATAGTGCGGCAATCATTAGGGCCACGAGATCTTTACAGGCAGTGAGGCATCTTGAAAAAATAGAAATATATAAAGCGCATATAACCTCGAAATGTATTAATCACAGAGATGCAGAGGGATTAGCCTCTGCTTGGAAGTCATTTTATAATAACACGGGTTAATATATATATCCATGATGACGGCACTATTATTTGTTTAGGTTTATTTGTTTACTTTAGTATTTTATGTTTTTGTAATATGAATAACCTACAAAGGTTTTTCTGTTGCTCTGCGCAAATGTAGTTTAATTTTATTTAATTTTGTATTACGTAGTATCGAATACTTTGTTCTTTTTAATATTGGAATAACTGATGATGGCCGCTAAAATCGGTCAAAAACGTTCTTAGAGAATTAAATGTTTTTGCTGGACCTTTATAACTGTGTTATTTATTTACAAAATTAAGTAATTTAGAATAAAAATGAAATTGTGACATTAATTATTTACAATTAAACTCATACTTAAAGACATATATTAAAAACATGCATATATATTTTATTATAGACGATAATGTGCAAGTATTCTTAGCTATATGAAGCATAAACTGATAAGATTTGGTGTTTTACTTGAAATTTGAATTGAGATTAATGTGTCAATTTGGAAGAAAATTAATGATTTTTAGGACTAACTTTAAGACTTACGAATAATTTTTATAGAAATTATTGAAATGAAAGATTTTTGTTTAATTAATGTGTTCTCCAGTATAATCTACTTCTTGATATGTTATGATCATATCAAATCTGGCATAATTATCAATTTTATGTAATTTTTCCTTAAAACATTGAAATTTAAATATTTGAAAGGTTTATTCAAATAGAGTACACATTTATTTTTTAAGTTTGAATTATACAGAATGTAAATTTTCCAAGGTTGAAGTTTATAAAAATTTTAAAAATGTTCAGATGTAAAAAAATTAACTAAAGGATGTCCAAAAAATTACTGTGTAACGAGAAATTTGTAATGGCATTAAAGTTACATGTTCAGCATTGCATACAGGACTCAGTTTGTATGCAATACTGTACAGTCAACTGCTCAGCTGGTACTGAATGCACAACTTACAGGTTTCATATACAAAGTCATGTACTATACAGTAATATCTCGACTTATGCTACCCCAACTTACGCAAACCCGGAGTTATGTGATTTTTAAATCTCATCGATTCGTCTTCTGTTTGAGTGTCACGCAACTCTTGATTACTCACTCCCCACCACACTATTGTTCGGATGTGTCGCGCGGAATCGACATATAGCTACAATTTATTTTGTGTTATTTATTTCTGTGTTTGTTATATCTATGGAGACTTGAGAGACTCTACTATGTCATCCAAATAAAGTAGAACTGATTCTTCTGCATCAAACAAGAAAAGAAAAACTTTATCTTTGGAATGTAAAGTTAATATTATTAAAGACTTTGATTACAAAAATGAAAATTTGTGAATTGTCAAAGAAGTTTGATCTACCGGAATTGATGGTCAGAACAATTATAAAAGGTAAAGAAAAAATTTTCGAAGCTGTGAAAAATGCTCAATCTTTAAATTCAAGCATCATTCGTAAACGTCACTGTATTATCGCTGAGATGGAAACAATGTTAAAATTATGGTATGATAATCAAGTAAATGTGAAAAATTGTATAATATAATTTGTTATACATATGTATTATTTAAGATTTTATTAAACATTTTTTTCTAAATTATTGTTTTCTTTAGTCTCTGGCCCCAATTAAAAATTATTTGTATGTATTTATATGCGAAATTATACCCCGACTTACGTGAATTCAACTTACACAGTTATCACTCGGTCCCACCTATTGCGTAAGTTTGGAGTATTACTGTATATAACTTTAATGACATTACAAATTGCTCACTGCACATTAACTTTTCATACACCATATATTAGATAAAACACAATGGTCTGTGATGAAAATCTCTGGTAAATGACCATAAATTACTGTTTTAAATTGTTAATATTTACACTTTTTTCTTTATTAATTGAAATGAATAAATAAAATATTCAAAGATTTATATATTTATATTATTCAATGGCTGTATAGATGTAGATTTCTGTGTGTATTTTATAAAGAAAAATAATTTAGACTGAGAAATTACATATTCCTTACATTATCTATTATCAACAATGATAAAAACTTACTGGAATATTAAACAATACTTTTTTTTATTTAGAATTATAATCAAATTGAGAGTAGCTGGTAATGATTTTGTCTGAATAATTAGGAGATTTTTTCATTACAAAATTATATTTCATATTTATAAATTTATATTTATAATTTGTTCTATTTCAATATATTTCAATATGACTAATTTTAAATAAATTTTTATCTGGATATTTATATTAATTAAATTCATGAACATTATTGATAATTTTGAAACATTAAATAATTTCATATCAGAGATTTCCAAAAAAAATTTTATATCTGGTGATTTTAGAATTAGCTGTTGTTTTTCAGTCATAATGAAGATCCAATGGTACCATTAGAATTTCCTCTTAGTCCACGAAAGACAAAGGAAGAAGATATTTATGAGGATCTATGCTATGTTACACTTAGGATTCATGAGGTAGTTAGATCCACTTTAAAACAGATATGAAATTGATGCACTATTTTTACAGGATAAAAGTGCAATATTAAAGGACATTTTCTTGATAATACAATAATTTAGAATTATTGAATTAAAAATTAAAGTTACTTATTAAAATGTATGTTCAATGAAAATTTTTCCTCATATTCACCTGAATTTCATCATTTGATATTTCCTTAGTGTTGTGCATGGTCCCTTTATGCTGCATGGTGCATGTAATTGCTTAATGTTTTGACAGTTTAATCAAATATTTAATCACAGTTAATGTACTTCTAAATGAAAAATTTTACTAGACACATAATTTAATAAGTGTTTATTTCTGTGATGTAATACATTGAGAAGAAGAGATTTAAAAATTCATTAGTTAAACATTAAAACATAGATTGTAAAATATAAAAATTTCACAATCTGTGATAAATATGAAATTCTAATAATTGTCAATGACATAGATGAGCAAGTTATGAAATAAGAGTCAAAATATTAACATGTATTTTATCCATAACAGCAAACAACATATAATGAGAAAATAAATTTTAAAAATAGTAAATATTAACTATTTCTTTATATGAAATACTGATAATGAAAAAAACTAAACTGAATCAGTCCTTTATGAAGTTATAATTAATATCCTCAGGTTTAGAACACATTTGAATTAAAAGATTCCATCAATGGAATACAAAATTCAAAATTAAAAATTAAATAAGATAAAATAAATTAAAGTATTAAATACCAACAGAGTAACATAAATCAAAAATAAAAACAAAAAAATATATAAAAATGTAAAAAATGTATATAGAAGTATTAATAAATGCAATTACTAACACATGCAATAAAAACTATTTTGATTGGTTAAGCTCTTAAGAGCTCTAATATATTCTATATACATTTCTATATATATTCTATACACTTCTATATACATTTTTTATAGAAGTATTAATAAATGCAATTACTAACACATGCAATAAAAACTATTTTGATTGGTTAAGCTCTTAAGAGCTCTAATATATTCTATATACATTTCTATATATATTCTATACACTTCTATATACATTTTTTATAGAAGTATTAATAAATGCAATTACTAACACATGCAATAAAAACTATTTTGATTGGTTAAGCTCTTAAGAGCTCTAATATATTCTATATACATTTCTATATATATTCTATACACTTCTATATACATTTTTTATAGAAGTATTAATAAATGCAATTACTAACACATGCAATAAAAACTATTTTGATTGGTTAAGCTCTTAAGAGCTCTAATATATTCTATATACATTTCTATATATATTCTATACACTTCTATATACATTTTTTACATTTTTATATATTTTTTTGTTTTTATTTTTGATTTATGTTACTCTGTTGGTATTTAATACTTTAATTTATTTTAATTTTATCTTATTTAATTTTTAATTTTGAATTTTATATTCCATTGATGGAATCTTTTAATTCAAATGTGTTTTAAACCTGAGGATGGCCTGTAAATCAGGCTGAAAACGTTTGTTTGTTTCAAATAAGTTATAATTAATAGTTGATTTTCTGGCTTTTTGTAGTTGTATACAAATGAATATTTAATTTAGCTATAAAATAATTGGAGAAATTTGCTTATGGCAACAGTGTGCAATGTCATTGATATTAGCAAATCAGCAACGATATATGCTCTAAAAAGATGAAATTAATTGTATTATAAATTATTTACATTGTGTATGTTAAGCCATCTGTAAGAGCTTAAGCCACACAATGTGGACAGAATGAACTTAAATGCTGATTTGATTTAAATACAGTCATATAAAAATGGATCAGCCTAATTTGGTTTCTGAAACAAAGCTAAGTTGGTTTTTGACATTATTTACTCTCTCCAAAGTCCACTCTTATATTTATAATATGGCAAAAGTAACTAAAAGAATATTTGGTTTAAAAGAAAAGAAGCATATGAGAAATTGATATAAGAAAAGAATATATCTATTATTAGACATTTGGAAAGAGGAGATTGATAATTCATATCAAACGAAGTATAATAAAGCCATTTATGTATCAATGACTCAAGGAATATGGGAAATGTGTAATAAGTTGCTTAAATTTCTTAGTGTAAACAAATATTTAATCTTGTTTTTGGTAATGCAACTGAATTTAATCTTGCTTAAATATCAATCCTGTTTAAAATTTATAGTGTATTAAGGTCAAATGTAAGGTATTAAGATCATTGAAGTTTGTATTCAGTCAAAGATGCATATTGATTAGCTTAATTGTATCAGTAGGAAAAAAAAAACTTTATTTGCTTATTCACAATATTCATTGTTGCAAATATTTATCTTTTGGAGACATTTGTGTTGTAATCAATCATTGATCTGTCATTAATTTAATTGTATCTGGAATTATTTTTTCATAATGAAATGTATATGTTTCTTTCTCTCTTTTTCATTCCTTACACATAACTATGATTTGTAAACACTTAATAACTAGAATTTAGTCAGATATAAAATAATTTTGTTCTAACAATAGTTAGTAATGCATTTTGTAAGTTTTATTTAATTTATTTTTAGCTCTGTAATTGTTATTTGCAGTTTTAAATGAAAAAGAAATTGGTCCAGTTATTAACAAATTCTAATTGATTTATATTAAAATTGATTTATTTTTCTAACAATTTACTATTATTTATGTAATAAGTGATAACTTGAGAATAAAGTCATTTAAAGTTATGTAGACTTTTATTAGAAATTCAAAGAATTTCATCAATTTATTTTTTATTTTTTACTTCACAATTGGGTTCACAATATATTTTTATTTCTGAAAGTATATTTATGTAATATACTGTGTGGCTCCCCTGGCACCTTCCTGATTATGCTACTGAGCACTATGCACTGTTATTTGCATATGATTGTTCATTTTACTGTTTTTATTTTGCAAAACATTAGTGACAATCAAATTTGCTGTGTGAAAATAAATTGTTTTTCACATCCTGCTTTTGATTTTTCTAGCAAATGTCTGTCTGAACTACACTTAGATCTTCACAGTGAATAAGAGCTGACCAACTGACTTGCATATCTGTATCATTAGATATTATTAAAATTATTTTTCTGTTTAATTTTTTTGAGTTTATTTTAATGTTTATTGTTATATTATTATAATTTTAATGTTTATTTTAATGTTTATTGTTATATTATTATAATTTTATAAATAAAACAGAAATGAAGTGATATGATAAAAAAATTTTGTTGTTCAATAGGCACTTATATCTTGGACACATGAAGTTTAGGAGGTTCCCTCTTAATACTTAATTTTTTTTTTTTTTTTTGTGTTTTATAATTATATCTACAGTAATGTTTTAATGTTTGAGATTGTATTTTATAAATTGCCTACTAGTAAATGGCACGCTTTCAACATTGCTCTGGTGATGTGGAGTATATAGTGGGGTAGGATATGTTAAGGTTTTATTTCCATTCTAGCAATTTTCTATAATCTACTGTTTTGGATTATACACTGCCATTGGTTAAAAGTACAAAAATACAGTAATATTGTATTATTTTTTAGTGTTATTATATCTGTTACAACTTCCAAAACAGTTAGGCTTTTCACTCAGAATTAGAATATATTAAAGAATAGTAATCATAATTTTAATTATTTTATCATTTCTATAAATTTTGGATATTGCTTTATAATTTTTAATTGGAATGTTTGTAATATCTGTAAAGGATAAAAAGTTTAAAATTGCTATAATAATGAAAAAAATGTTATTGAATTCTAAAATCTAGTTATTATTTTTCCATGTATTAAAAAATTAAGAACAGCCTTAAGCATTTCTGCTATAAGGTCAATGGTTAATGGCAGTTTCTTTAGGTGCACAGTTAATGTTTTTGGAATTAGAGCCTCTGCTGATATAATTATTGGTATTATTAGTGCTTCCTTTTGCTTTCAAAGTTGTTGAACTTTGTTTCTCAGTGATTGATATTTGAGAATTTTTGTTTGTTCTACTTTTTGTAAGTTTTCAGTATTAGTTTGAAATACATTTTTCTTGAAATTTTATTCACATGAACAATGTCAGGTTTATTATAATCAATTGATTTGTCTGTTATTAGTTGTTTATTCCAGTATATTGCTGAGTTATTTTCAGTCACTGGAGGTGGGTTGAATTTGTAGTAAGGTGTCACATTACTAAAAAGTTAGAATTTTTTGGTTAGTTGTTCTTAAATTATTTTAGTAATTTGATTATGTCTCATAGTGCATTCTGTTGGCATGAGTGCTTGGAATCCAAAAATAATATGTTGAATTGTTTCATTGGCCAATTTGCATGCCAAACATTTGCCATCAATGTTTTCTTTCAATATCATTTTTCAGTAATATTTTGTTGTTATTGATTGATCTTGAATGGCATACATAAAGCCTTCAATTTCAGCATGGATGTTTGATTTGCACAGCCATAATATAGAGTTTTCAATATAAATTTTTGTATTATTTAATAAATGGAGAAATTGACCATATAGCAGCATTTCAAGCCATTTATTGCATCTTATTATTATTATTATTATTGGACTGCAATTTAAAAAATTATAGACCTATAAATTCCTCCTGTTGTCTGCCTGTCTGTCCTTCCTTAATCTCAAGAATGGTGTTAAATAGATGAAAGTTGAGCCCAGATAGGGAAAGCTTAGGGGCAGGAGGCCCTGATATATGAACTTCTAGTTTGGACCAAAAGTGATTTTATTTGAATTAAAAAATTTCATCCTGAGCAGAGTTAGATAGATGACCAGAATGACTCCATTGTTATGAGGAAAGTATGATGTACAAGGGCAAAACACTACTAAACTTAAGTGCATTTGACAAAAAATTGCAACCCAGCATTGTGATGATGTCACAGTAAATAATAGCTCATTTTTATTAAATATGATATAATGTGTAACTTTTCTACAAGATATTTTTTATTGGTTGTATAATAAAATTATGAGAAATAACATGTTTTATGTTTTAGGTTTTAAATTTATTTGTTCTAGCATTTCCTTATAATTTTTCTGATAACCATGAGTATTCCTAGACATTAGGAAAGATATGTTACAAAGTATTGAATAGAATATAATATATGCTATAAAATAATTTTATAGTTTTTGCTAATATGCCAAGTGCATTATTATAAATTTGTTATAAAATTTTTCTTATTTAATCACATATAAATGTGTATGTGATTAAATTAAATAAGAACATTATACTATATGTATAATGATATAATATGAATGCTTTGTTTATGATTTAGAATTATCCTATTCATTTTATTTTCAAATTGAGTTGTATTAAATAATATATTGATTATTATAATTAATAATTATGCTTTTGGTTAATATCATATTGTATATAAAATGCATGGAAGGAATGCAGATTTAAATGATATAACTATAACATAAATTAGCAAATGATGCAAATTATATCACTAATCATTCTTATTATATTTGTCAACTTGGACATAAATTATCAATAGGACTGTTAAACTGGTGTTAAGTATTAATGCAAAATTGAGCAATAGTTCAAATAGGACTGTTAAACTGGTGTTAATACTTAACACCAGTTTAACAGTCCTATTAATAATTTATGTCCAAGTTGACAAATATAATAAGAATAAGAATTGAAATAAAGACAATAAGGCAATAATAATTATTGCTAATCAATTTTACTATATATTATTATCAATACATGAAAGTATTTTTAATAAATATTACAATATTGAGTTTTTTTTAATAATTATTGAAGTTTATATGAAGACATTGATAGAGGAAAGAAAATTTGCTTTTTTTTTCTGCATGTGATCGTACCCAATTGCCAATGATTTATTTTTATAACATTATTACTGTTTGTTTCATTTTGAATTACTTCAGTGTTAAATTTAGTACGTATTGTAAACTAAGTTTTTGTTTTCGTTCTTCAAAAAATTGCTTTGCATGTTAAGCATGTTGCTATTTGTGTGAACTGTCTTGCATGTTTGTCTTATGTTTGTCTCTCAGTGAAGGGGATTATGGTGAATTTGGTGAATATGATGAATACTACTCATCAGTAAGTCAGGATGATGAAGATATTTATGAAGACCTTTGTTCCATACAGAAAAGAGGACTTATGCAGGTATATTTGTAATATTTATGAATTTAACATTTATTTTATTTATATTTTTGATTATTGACAATTTTCAAAACTTTAATTAGAAATATCATAAAAGACTAATTTTATTTTTGCTAATAGATTCTTTTAACATTGATTATATTATATTTGCTATATTATAAAAACTGTTCTTTAATAGTTTTTCAAACTATAATATATTAATAATAATAATACTTGAATTTTATTATAGAATAAATCTATAAGTTTTCAAAGCTCAATAATAATTCTCATCAGTTTAAAATAAAATATTTTAATCTAAAACTAATTAATTGAATCTAGAATAAGAAATTATTTCTGCCAGATGGTGAATTTACAAAAATTTTGAAAGTAATTTATAATAAAATTGAGAAATTAATTGAGTGAAATTTGAACAAATTCTTAAATCACTTTAGACATTAATTAGTAAAAACAATTGAATTTAAAATAGAATTTATAGTATAGAAAATACTTTTCAAAAAAATTGTAGAAATTATCTGTTATTGGCTAGTTTATATTGGTTATTTGATGACATTGTTTATTATCATAATTTCTGTTTATAAATGTATATATTAATATATACAGAATCTTCCAAAATGAATGCTACCATTTTAAATTACTGTAATTATGTTAATTATTACCTTGGAAGTATGCAATGTAGTTGATAGAGTAACTCTCTGAGTTTCATATTCGATATACATTCAAACATCTTACTGCCTATTATCTCTAGGAAACACCATAAGTGAAAATGGTGATTTCCCATAGAGAGGTTTTATGTTCTGCAGTTTGCAAAGTTACAATTACTTATAATTGCACTACATGAGCAGCTATAGAATTATAGCTGTTGTGGTAGGAGTGACAATGGATTTGCTGTAGCAAGCATAGGAATAATTTGAGTATCAGTTGGATGTGTTCTGTGACTAGAGGTGCACACGTTGAGAATTATAATGGGCAAATGTGAAATTTGGACAGTTTTCTAATGTTTCAATTATATTACACTGTTTAGAAATAGTTAAATAAGATTCATCGAAAGTACTTGCGATATAAGAAAATCGTGTTAACGCTGAACTCAGTGCTTGTTATCAAGAAGCTATATTACACTGTTGTTGGGTAATAACATAATTATGATAATTTAAAATGGTAGCATTGTTTTTGGAAAACTGTTTTACATTGAATGTTATATGTGAATATATATATATATAATGATGATTGAATTAATTCATAGTTTATTTAGATAATAAAATTAACCATTGCCCATACAAACAATTAAATTATCATTATATCTTGTAATCATTTAAATTTAATAGAGTATAGATTAAAAATTTTAGTTTTATTTTACTTTAAACAAAATTTACATTTGACTTTAATCAAAATTTACATTTGACTTTATAGATGCAATTTGGAATTAAGATATAAAAAATAGAAAAAAATGAGCCATCTCTTTAAAGTCTTCTTTGATAAAATTCATTTGCAGATAAAATAAACATTTAAATAGTAATAATAATATAGTAAAATGCTATAACAAATTTTATATCTGATACAGACGAATGCTACTTTATGTTATGATGATCATACAAGGTATTATAAAATCATGATATTCTAATATTCGTTGCAGTTGGTGTTTTATAAATGAAATGTTATTTTGATTTTAGAAAATTTGAATACAATAGATTAAACATTATTTTATAGAAAAATAACTTTTTTAGATATGGCATTATCAACCTTAGAAAAATTATTGCCATGAATTACTAATGCCATGTTTTGTTACAAAATAATATATATCCAATTCTGTTTTTATACAGTAAACTAGCTGTTACCACGGCTTTGCTTGCACAGATTTTGCAAGCAAACCCTATTTATATTCAATATTTCAACAACCATAGTAATTGTTATTTAACACCTACCGCTGAGAATGATGAGAATTGCTGAGAATCAAATGAACTGTTTTTAATTTGATAAATTTTCTGGAACATTTACAATCATTCTATAATCGAACCAATATGCAAAAAGAAATTCGAATTTAAAACAGTTCGAACATTTGGTTAAAAAATTGAAATATATAAAAAATATTTATAACAATGTCTGAAATGTTATTAATTTAATACCTCTAAGTACTTAATGAAGAATAAATGTAATTAAAAACAAAAAAAATCGCATCTAAAATAGTACAGTAGAAGCCATTCTTCAGGTTAAGACTTAATGCTCTTCCTCTCCCTCCGTGGGGGAATTTTGAAAAATCTCTTCTTAGTGTGTGTTTTCATGATGTACCCTAACTGTGTACCAAATTTCATCTCTAGGTTCTGGAACTTTCTAGAAAAATCTGGAATATTCTCATTGAAGCGTCACACATTTTCGAAGTCAACCACTTTCAAACCCCATATCTCTCACACCCTTATAGCTATTGAGACGCAACCACCATAGTGCACGATGGGAGACTTGGGGCTACTACCACACACAAACACCATTCATGTGCAATGTGTAGTTTTGGCTGCAGAGTGACGTATAGGCACAAACATGTCCATTTATATATATATATATATATAGATATGTTTCTGAAAAATCCATGTGAAAAAAGATACTGTGTGTATAGAAATATGGAAGATTGGTTTCAGGTCTTCAAAATCAGTAAAAATAATACAATAAATTAATTAATATAACAGGATGTGTTTAAACAAAATATTTCAGTTTTAGTTAATAAATCAGAAGATGGAAAACTGTAACTTATCAGCAAAATTTCATAAATTTATATTATTTGCACAAATTTAGTTTTTAATTAATCTTTAATCTGGCCTTTTCAATTAAACACCAAAATAACACTATTTTTTAACACCAAATAAGCAATAAATAGAAAACTACTTAAAAGTGTCAACTTACCTACTTTTCCAGCAGTGGAGATGTTGGATGAAGGTTTTGACTACATTCACTGGTTTTTCAGGCTCAGCTAGAACTTCTTAAAGAAAAAAATAAGTAATACCACTTACTAAAAATAATGAAAGTGAGCAAACTCTCTATTGGCATTATCAGAACAAGATTTAATTACTGAGAACAAAATACAAGCACTTGTGATGGTATATAACCATCATTCTCAGGTACTGTGGCAGTTAGAACACAATAATTCAAAAATTAGAACACATTTTCAATTTGCTCTATGTGCACAAGCATGGAATACAAAACTTTTTTTAAAATACAAAATTATACGTCACTACAAAAGAAACACAATATATGATGATAATGGTTTACAGTATTAACCAACTTAATATATACAGAACTAATTGACAGGAATACAAAACTTTTTTTGACATAAACTACAAACACTGGAGCCTTTTTTTTCTCAGTATATTCCTTTCAAATAACATTCAATCTAGGTTTGCAGTAAGTTGAATAGCACAACTCAAAGGTCAGGAATATCAAGTGTGAGAGAATTGTGCAGAAACATTGCTGAAATAAACAATGACACCCAAATGAATAAGGTTATTTTATCTTCACAGCATTTTACCAAGGAAACCTGTGACCAAAGGGGATCGAACACATGATAGAACATAACCCTGATCCCTGAATCAGAATGAAAAACTGATTTTCGCTACATATATTCAAATAAGTTGTAAAAAATAGCTACTTATAGAAATGTGATTAAAATATTTAATTTATGTATATTAATGTTCTCTTATTTTTGAAAATAATAATTTTTATATATTACTGTATTAATTAGATTCCAGTTGTGGCTGCTGTGCCAATGGAAAAACGAGATTATTGTATTAAAGAATTAGTAGAAACGGAGAAAAATTACATTGAAGCTTTGAATATGATTATTAGAGTAAGTATATTGTGTTTGTCCTGTCCAAAATCTAATGAGTCTAATTAAACTATTTATGTTAATATTAATTATGTTAGTAGTTGTGATAATTTTTTGGAAAATTTCCTGTAACTCACAATACATCATTCAGCTTCATTCCTATTTTCTTGTTTAGATTATTTATTTATTTATTTACTAAATAAATAATCAATCAATCAACATTTATTTGCTATGGCTTTCGCCTTTACAAAGGGGTTACAAAATCATGTAACATTAACAGATACAAACATTATTATACATGGTTTCAAAAATATTAAAACTTAATTAACAATGTTATGTTAACAATAATGTTAATAAATAACAGAAAAATTTATAAATTTTAAATAACATGTCAGAGCTTAATTTATCATCATATAAATAAAACATATCAAAATCAGTTGTCAGTAAAGTAGCCCTTAAATGTTCAATAATTTCACAAGATACAAATAAGTGGTTTTTAATATTTTCACAGAGTCGGTTACATAAAGGGCAGTTAGAATGGGCGGAAATATTCATTCTATGCCTATTTAATACAATTGTATAGTCATTAAGTCGCAATTGAATTATCAAGGATTTAATATTATAACTTAAATTTGATAGTAAATAATATCGAGGTGTCCATGGAGCTATTAAGGAAATCTCAAAAAACCTACTTTTTTGCTCAATATATTGAATATCTTGAGCCCAATAATTATCTTTTAATGATTGAAATATTTCAGCCATAAAAAGGTTTTTATTTGAGACCTGAACATAATAATCAGTATAATAATCTAATTCAGATAATTAATTTTCAACTGAGGAGGACCAAGTTACAAACGAAGAATCTCCAACTATTAATTTCAATTTGTTATAAATCAATTTTTTAGGGTCATAATCTGGTAACTCCAAAATTTTACTCCAGTATCTAAAAATAATCATTGTTAATTGTATAGCCATTGGTGGACGACTCAGTTCAAATCTCAAAACAGGTTCAGGGACTGAATGACTAATATGAAATATTGATCTAATAAATCTCAATTGCGTCTTCTCCAATTTATCAATAAAAGATGGTCTCCAAATAGGGAACATATATCCCAAACTTGAACATATCAAGGGATCAAACAATCGATAATACGACTTAATAGAAGACTGCTTCATTCTGACCATAAGTTTTATTAAATTAGAAAGCTGAAGTTTATATTTCAAAAACAATTTATCTAAGTGAAAAGAAAAAAAAAACCCTGTGAAGTAAAATAAATACCCAGATATTTGTAGGACGAAACTATCTCCAACTCAGAGTTAAATAAATAAAATTTATCAGCTTTCCCCAGTCTATCCCCTCTCCGAAAAACCATTACGTTAGATTTAGTCTCATTAATAAATAATTTATTAGACTTACAGTAATCTTGTAGAAGGTCAAGTTTTTTCTGAAGACCAATAGGTGAATATGAAAATATTACAATATCGTCAGCAAACAAAAGACAGTTCAATTCTACCTCTGGTGATATGGATATACCCATTGTATTATGATTACAAAAAAATTCGGAGAGATCATTAACAAATAAATTAAACAAAATAGGACTAAGTGGTTCACCTTGTGGAAGCCCTTTATTAGCAGTTACCGCCTCTGAAAGAAAATGATTAACTTCGATTTGATAAGTGGTGTTCGAAAACAATTGTCTTATAAGATTAATAAAAGATGATGAAATACCTATCTGAGAAAGCTTCAACCATAAAATATCATGATCTATTGTATCAAACGCCTTTGACAAATCAATAAATCCACTGTATAATTTCCTCCGCTTCTTAGTCAAATTTAATTGCAAAATTCCATGAAATATAAATAAATTATAATCCACACCTCTATTCACTACAAAAGCACCTTGACCAATAGAAATAGTGTGAGACCGCTCAAGCCAAAGACACAAACGATTAGCCAATAACATAGAAAAAATTTTCTTAATTACACTAATTAGCGATATCGGATGATAATTCATAGGATCAAATCGATTACCCTTCTTATATATCATTCTTAAACAAATATTTTTTCCAAGTAATGGGAAAAGAATAATTAGTTTTAAAATTATTAAATATCAATTAAAATATTAGTCAGGAGGAATTTAACCATCTCAGCCTTAACAGCATCTAGTCCAGGAGCTTTATTATTTTTTAAAGATCGTACCACAAATTGTAATTCGTCAAATGAAAAATTTTCATCTAGTAATGAATCCGTATTAACATTAGTACAAATAGACAGTACAACTAAAGATGGTCCAGAAAAAAATTTTCTCAAATAACTCTACCAATCACGAATAGAGATATTATTATACACAACTTTACCATATCTAAATTTATTAACAATTTTCCAAAATTCTGCAGAGTTTTTAATATGTGATAATTGGAAGTTAATCTTATTCCAAAATAGTTTCTTTTTGGCTTTACATATAGATTTAAAAGTTTTTTCCAATTTAGAATAAATAATAAATTGTTGTTCAGTTCTTGATCGCCTAAATGCTCGTAAAGCACGATTCTTCTCTCTCTTCAATCGTAGGCAATCAATGTCAAACCAAGACTTTACAAATTTTCTTGAACAATGATATTTAACATATTACTTTGAATTACAGACTCAAGAATCACATCAACAAAGGACGAATAAAAAGAAAAGGAATCCAGAAAAAATCCACCTTTAATATCTGCATATCGCTTAGTGACACTATGCAAATACTTATCCAAACATGAAGATCTCCACACATAACAACATATCTTAGTAGGCAATTCTGTACTGAGAAAAAGAGAATCAAACCTGAGCTCAATAGAAATAGGGAGATGGTCAGAATCAAATTTATTCAAAACTCTAAAGTCTACCAAGTTATCAATTAATTCAGGATTTATAGCTATCAAGTCGATGACTGATGCACCCAAAGTGGAAATAAATGTAAAATTAGCAGGAGAATCAGTAACGAAACAACCATTCAATAGAATCATTCCATAAGATTTGATCAAGTTCAAAAATCTCTTTCCTCTATAGTTAAAAATCTTATCTTTAGATTTTCTAATATTATGAAAATTTCTATTAGAACCTATATACAATGTATCTACTTCGGAAGCAATTCTAGCGTTAGAATCACCAAGGATCAGGATGTCATCATCATTTTTAAAATCCAGAATCAATCTATCAAGATACTCGATCAATGAATCGTATTTATGAATAGTCATATAAACCAGAACAATTAAAAGCCCAGGACAATCCTTAAACATAAGTTTATCAAATATAAGTTTAGCCATAATAAGGTTATCAGAGAGATGACAAATTTCTAACTTACCAAGTTTCTGAGAAACCAGTAAAAACAAAACCTCCAGACGGTCTTCCAGGTCCCTCAGATTTGAGCTAACATTTCAGTAAAATAGAATTGGGAGTCCAATGATGAAAGAAAGGATCTCACCGAAAATGTCATCCATGATTCAGTTATACCAACAATATGATATGATGATACAAAATCAACAAAACTCTTGTCAGTAAAGTTATCAAACAATGAACCTTGATTATTCCATGACAATACGTTTAGCATATAAAAAACTTTTGAATAAGGAATAACAGTTGAAATTTTTAATTCTCGTCCATTCGACGATCAAACATTTTCCCTGGTAATAAAAAAGGTTCAATTTCATCAGCTTATTACTTATTAAATCAAACGTAAAGTTTTCTCCATTTATTGTTAGACAATCAGCTCTCATATACGCATCTTTTCTGGTCTTCTTAGCCTCTTGTTAGAAAGGAAAAAGACTTTTCCTCCTAACTCTCAATCTCCAATATAAATCATCAAAAAACTTTACCCTAGAGCATCCTTCCCTCTTCTGAATATTATGAACATTTCGGTAAATGAGTTTTTTATCGGAGACAATGTCAAGTTTAGCCACCACCAATTTATTTTTTGAGATTACAGTAGAGCGTCGATTTTCCGAATCAATTGGGGACTGGGGTTGTCCGGATAACTGATATTTCGGATAACTGATTTACGTACGAAAAAATAGTTTAACGTATCCGATTTCGAAATTTTTCTCTGTTGCGTGTCGCTTCGCGTTGAATTTTCGTCGATGTCAAGCCTAACAAAGACTATTGTATCGTTAAAAATTATTTTTTTATTTTGTACAAACAAAATAAATATATTGAAAAATATAAAAATAATAAAAAATTATACTTTAGAAGTTAATTTAGTATCAAAAACGTAAAATATTTGAGTAGCCTAAGACATAGCCAAAGATTGAAGCACCACAGCACTGGCGAAAATTTAAATTTGCCGACTGGAATTCTTTTGGATGATTGACTTTCGGAAAATTGACGCTCTACTGTATTTTAAGATCTTTTACCAAAATTGAATCACCACTAGGTCTTTTAATAGATTGCAAAATATCAGAAGCCAATGACAAAACTTCAGACGAATTTCCCTCTAAACCAGCAATAACAATGTTATTTCTCTGACGTTCATTTATTGATGAATCTAAAAGATATAAGAAATAGGAGGTCGAAGCAGTAAATGAAGTATTTAAATTAGAAATTTCCTCCACCTTCTTCTCTACATTGAGAAGACGTTGTTCAAAATCTTTATGCAAATTTGCCAACCATTCGAATTTAGTAGATAAATCTTCAAGTTTAGTCAAAATAGTATCAAATTTTCCTCTAAAAAGGAAAATAAATTTTGAGGTACATTTGAAGAAGAACCCAAATGAGGAAAAAAATTTTCCAATCACTGAGATTTCAAAGTTGGTTCACTAGGAGATCTTTGACATTTTCCAACAGTTGATATGGACGACTTTGAAAGGGGAGGAAGGTGGAGTACGAGGCATCGGTCCAGGATTAGATTCAATACCTCCAATTAACAATAAAGCACGTAATAATAAATATATATCAAATTCTTTAATGAAACCAAGATAAAGAATCAGATACTTTGTAGAAGCAAGCATATCCAAAGCACTATAATTGAACAAAAACAGCTCTCTCAAAAACTCACCAACACTGACGAATGTCGGAAGCACCCCCCTAAATAAATAAATAAATCTAGACAAGGAAAATAGAAATTGAAAAGTGTCTATAGAATTATTGATTAATTTATTAAAATCTTTATGCAGGCCTCTGTTATTTTTTAAAATATTTTACTATTGCTTAAATTCATATTTATTTGTAATGTAATAAAATATCTTAATATTTTTCATTATTATAAAAAAAATTATTATTTATCATTTTTCATAAAAAAATCATTATTTTATATCAATATATAATTATGTTATTTGTAATATGCTGAATTCTGTTTTTATTTTTTAATATTCTATAAAAATCTTGTCAGTTTTACTTTTCATAGTTTTATATATATAAAAAAGTTATTTTACTTAATATAAAATAATATAATGCAAAATAGTAGTATACATTAATGAAATAATTTGATATCTAATATTTTAGCATTTCATGCATCCACTTAAAAGTGTTATTAAACCTGATGATCGTAAAGTTATATTTATGCATATAAAGGTAATTGAAAAAGATATTACAATTTTTTTAAAATTAAAACTATTTACAATAAGTTTTAAATTATGCTACAGTTTAATATATAAGTAAAAATCATTAATATCATAAGTAATTTTGTTTATTATAAAGCAAATAAAATTATTTATTACTTAAATAATTTTAGATTTTTTGGTTTATGCTCACTATACAATATTTTTATGTTATAATTTTATTTTATATTCTATTATCTACATTACAAAAAATTTTGAGAAAAATTTACATCTTATTTTAGATTTTGTTATTTTAATATTATATGTTATTTAAATTGCTGTAATTTATTATCTATGATGGCGTATCACTCATATCAGCATATACTCAAAAAAAAAATTGTTAGAAAAAACAAAAAAACTTTGCATATACCTTGTATTTATAAATGGCTAAAGCTGATATCCCATCTAGTTCCAAAAATTCTCAATGGGTGACAAATCTGGAGATCAGGCAAGCCAGGGAAGTGGGACAATATGACAGATACATTCTGGGAGACCTAGTCATGTATGGTTGAGCATTACCTTGCTTTTCATGATAGGGTTTCCAGCCCTATCATAAAAGGCAGCACATAAGAGTACAGGATTTTCTATACATACTGCTATGCCATGCCATGAATGTTCCTTGCACCACCATTATGAGTAATTGACTGTGATATGAGATGGCTCTCCAGACCAGCACAGCAGAAGTGTGCTGTTTTGGGGTATTGTTTAACAGTAAAGGTGGAATTGAAACACACTGTGTCCTATACACTTTAACATGAGGTTCATCCATTTCCAAACTGAACTGGGATAAAAATGCTGTCAGTTCATAAGCAGTCCATGCTTTCCTGTCATGGCACCACCAAAAACAAAGCCAAAGATTAAAAAATTTTTCTATCAGATGGTGATTAATGTTGAAGTTAAATTGAAGACTAAGTCTGCCAAAAAATAGTCACCATTTATTCACATTTACTGTTCTGGAATACAGCCTTTTATGACTGACCTTTCTTTTTAGGTTACTTTGTCACAAAACTTTAAAAAGAATGTAAATATGTTCAATTAAAAAATGTTTGTTTTTAAAATTCTTATACAGTTTGTTGATAGCTTTACAAAATTGTTTTACAAATTCTTTAGTAGCAATAAAAAGAGCAATAAATAAAAAACTGTTGACTCCGAGGGAAAGAGAGAGAAATTTATTTATTTGAAATTTGAATTGTATTGAATTTGTGGAATTATTAATTTATTTAATTAAATACATTTTAATTCAAAAATTTTTAGTGTAATGTTTATTGTTTGATGATTAACTATCCATATTACTTTGAAACTATATTGATGTATTTCATTATTTATATATGACAAAAATTTTAAATTTATAAATTAAATTATAAATTATTTTTACATTATATTGAATTTTATGTAAATTATGCTTTTAAATAGAATACTATAATTAATTAATAAGCAAATTGTATATGAATATAAGATGTAATTTGACAAATCAAATCTTATGTGCATGTAGGATTGAATAGGAAGTGAAAAAATATCATTGATTTAATATTTACTCATACAAAATTTACAAAATACTTAGTTTTTTGGCTATAATAATTAATCATTTAATAATTGTATGATAAAATATTTCATTTTAGGATTTAGCGAGAATTCATACAGAATTTCATAGTGAATTGTATAAAGCATGTACTTCAAGTCAGTACAAAATTAGTGAATGCTTTCTTCATTGGAAAGAAAAGTTCATAATTTATGGGGACTATTGTTCAAATCTTCCTCGTTCCCAAGAACTTATAGACGAATTATGTAATAAATATGAAATTGTAAACCAGACAGTTTTGGTAAGTATGATTTTTGTAGTAAAACTGATTATTATATTATTAATTGTAATAAAATTATAAATTGTCTTGTATATATTTTGTTTTATTTTGGAAAAATCAGTTTTTATTGGGAAACCTTTATAATAAGCTATTTATTTTTAAATTATTAAATTTATTCATATTTATTTATATATTTATAAAGTGATAATTTTATCTGCTGCTAACCGTATAATAACTTGAATAATTTATAACAATGTAATTTCTATTATTTATTCTTTGAAATCCCTTAAGATTAATTCAGTTAGTTTAATTAGTGCAATTAATTTAAATTAAAATTGTATTAAATTTATTAAAAATTAACAATGGTTAAATTAATTAAAAATTATATAGTGTGGCCATAATAAAAATTTAGCTATTTTTTATAGAAAAAATTATTAGAACATTTTCAAAATTTATAATTTTAGAAAAAAGTAAAGGGAAGGAAATTAGGTAAAAGAAATTAATTGCAAAAGTCACTTTAAAGTTATAAACTGTAAACAGCAAAATCATTAGTAAAGTTACAGAAATCATTAATGATATTTCCATTTATAATGTAAATTTATTTTAATGGAAAAAACTTTATCCAGATTTACTTTTATAATTTGCAATATGGTTATTTATAATAAAATATTCCAATTGTAGATTATAATTATGGTCATCTCATATAGATTACAAAATTTATGCAATTTAATTGATATAGATTTTGACAAAAATAAAACTTTTAGTATTATGAGATGAATGTAAGATTTCAATTCAATTAATTTCAGTTTTGTCTAGTTCAAAATTATCATTTATTGTTAACTTAGCTAACATAGTAAGTCTTTTTTGTGACTGAATGTGGTTTTTTTATATTCTAAAATTATTTTCTGTAAAGATATCTGAATTATTCAATATTAAATAAAGTACAGTAGAGCATCAATTATCCGACCCCCGATCAACCGTCACATCGGTTAACCAACCGCATTCTAGTCGGCAAATTCAAATGTCTGCTAGTGATGTGGCGCTACAATATTTGGCTATATCTTGGCTACTTTAATAGTATTTTTACGTGTTTTAGCTGGCAACATGGCTTGACCACGAAAGGGAGCCAGTATTTAAATGAGGCTTAATTTTCTAATTTTTAACGATACAATAGCGACAATTATTATTTTAAAAAAATTTTTGTTAGGCTTAACATCGATGAAAATTCAACACGAAGTAGGTTAATAGCGATATACTAATATACTAATTACTTGAGATATACTAATATGCTAATACACTATAGTAATAATGTATTTTTTCATTCTTTTCAATTATCCGATTTTTTCAGTTATCCGATCAACCCCAGTCCCCAATTGAGTCGGATAATCAATGCTCTACTGTATTATTACTTTATCTTTTAACATTATTGTGTGTGTGTGTGTGTGTGTGTGTGTGATTTGTCATTAAAATTTTACTAATTCACATCTTTTATATGTAACCTACAAAGAGAAAGTAAAAACAAATATTAGCATTCTAAGTGGAAGTTTGTTAGCTATTTTTAATAACTTACATATTAATTTCCGTGGAAAGGGGACTATAGAAGTAGATTAAAAATGAGCCCATTTAGAAACAATAGTTTGAGTATCCAGATAGTATATAAAAATATATTAAAATGTCTTTATAATTCCTCTAAATACAATGAGTCAGATATAATGTTTAAATAAAATGAATGAAATTTTATAATTATATTAACGAGCTACAACTTTGTATTTAGCGCTGTCAGTTAGAGGCCAATGATGGAAAATTTAAACTTCGTGATCTTCTCTCCGTGCCTATGCAGAGGGTGCTTAAATATCATCTCTTGCTCAAGGTAAGCATCATATAAAATTGCTTTGCAAAGATGGAATTTAATTACTTACTTAAATAACTGATATTATATAATTTTATTTTTTACATATATTTATTTATATTTATGTAATTCTAATTTTTAATAATTAATTGTTTAATTAAGTTTGTTAATATTGGCTCAAGATCTTTTGTCTAATACAGTACATCCTGTACTTTTGTACAGTCGACCCCCCTATAACGTACGTTCCTAAAACGACAATTCCTATAACGTAGCGAAAAAATTGTAGCAACTTTCGTATAACGTACCTCCTATAACGTCGTTTCGCGACAAGATTGATAGAGTCTGGACCAATAGTGGATGAGCAGCCGAACTACTTTCCTCCGACCCTGCGCCACGCTACGGAGCGGCTAAATTGAGTTTGCTATCGTCTGTTTAGTATTATATATAAATTATATATAAATTAGGTACTGTACATATAATTATATATTAATTATATATAAATTAGGTACTGTATATATAATTATATATTAACTTAATTTATTGTAACTTTATTATAATTATATATATGCTTTCTGCCGCCTGGCAACACGCTACGGAGATTTTAGGCTAGTAAGTTGAGTTTATTATCGTCTGCACAGTATGTAAATTAGGTACCGTAAGTCTAATACAGCACTAATTTTATACATTTCTTGTGAAAGAAACACTTCTTATTCAACGTCCATAAAAATTATTTATATTAATGATGTCTCCAAAGGTCAAGTTATTTTTCCGCCAAAAATTCGTTATCAGAAATTGCGGCCGTCGTTTCGCGTGCTGTTCCGCGATGAAAACCAGCTTTAAGCAACGGCGTAGTCGAACGGTGTAAGTAATCCTACAATTTTTTGTTTATAGCATAGTTTATACAGATTATTCCCAAAAAATTATACGTATTTTGGAAATGTTGAGTGGAATTAGTCTAGAATCGGTTAATTTTATAGAAGAAAACCTTTCGAACAGCCTTAGTCCGTAAAGTTCACACCTATCGGGCTGCGATTGGCTCATTCCTACAACGTAATTTTCGGTTAGCGTGGAACGTATCTAAGCGTTATAGGGGGGTCTACTGTATAAGTTTGTTTTGAGTGTTTTTTCATTGTATAAGATTATTTCAGTAATTTAGTTATTATTATTAATTTTTATGTGACATTATTTAATAATTTAATAAAATTTCATTTTATTACAGGAATTATTGCGAAATACACCAAAAGTTCATGATGACTACTTAGGACTAGAAAAAGCGCTAGATGCAATGCTGGTATAATTTTAATTTTGTTTTATAAGTATACATTAAATATAAAAAGTATATATTAAACTACTTATATTGATACTTAAGAGAAAGATTTGATGAATCAACATGGCTCTGAGTATAAATTTATAAGTTCAGTGGTTACATTTCAGAAGAATTCAGCAGAAAATAAGTTTGTTGGTTCCAAGTACTTGGAATCAATATGTACTCTTAAACCTGACAAGTCTAAGTCCAAAGTTTGTATATTTTAACAGCATTAAACAGAAATTGTCAATTGTTAAAGTATTTTATTAGTAAAGAGGTAGGAAAATTAAACCTAATTAGTAAAGATAACCTGTTAGTTGTATTTTATCTACAGTATTGACATTACAGCACAACAAACATTTGTTGATTTGAGATGTTTTGCAGTCTAGTAACTTGAAAATTGCCCAAATCATAAAAAGAAATTGTATGCTGATAGAAAATAATCAATATAAAGATTTAAAAGAAAAGCAGATAGATATTAAAAATTCCAAAAACTCAAAATTTGGGATTTTTTAAGGTAGTTCAGGTCAGAAGCTTTGATAGTTGAGTGGCTAAGGCAGTTAAGATATCATTCTACTATTTTGGGGACTTGGGATTAAACCTGGAGTGAGTAATTCCATAGGAATTTTTAATGTGGGGTCTGTTCCGGAAACTTGAGTCCAATTTCTCATAACCTAGTTGCCTCATTATTGGTCTGGCAAAACTTACAGGGGGGGTATTGAAAGATGGAAGGTTTTCTTAGTATCAACACAGCAACTAAACTTTAAATGAAATATTATGTGTATATATGCTAAACTTTCTAAATATTTAGTTATTTATTTCTGTTTAAGACGTCTTGTTTCTTATAATAGTTGTTCTTTCTGTGGATATTTGAAACATCATGGAAAAGTATTGTCACAAACAACAATTTTGTAATTATAATTAAAATAAGTGTTTACTTAACAGGATATAAATTTTAATTAGTTAATTGTATTTGCCAAATTTATGAAATTTTCAATTTTTGAATATATTGTAGATATCCTAGTTCAATAAACAGAAACTAATGTACTTAATACAGATACAGATTTAGATTGGAAATTTAGATTTAACTCAGAGAATCTCAAAATACCAAGTTTTGGCAAACCTTTACAGAGACAGATTATTGTTTGGATCTGAAATAACTTTTATTCACTTTCCTCGGGTAATTTGAACTTGTCAACAAGATATCTTTGTCCTCTGTTTTTGTCAGGAAGTGATTTGGTGGCTGAAAAAGACTTCTGGTTTTGCTGTGATGACACTCAGATTTTTCAAACATTTTACCCACAGGTATCATCTACAAACCTTGTTGGTAGACAGTCAACTTATCTCTCTGATTGAATTTTCAAACTGACATCAAAAGTTTATAGGGGCTAATCCTGGTGATCAAGTGAGAGGAGTTTTCTCTCACTGTCTCTTGATCACCAGTTGTTTTGTCAGCAGTTAGCAATTTGACAATAGAAATGTGATTTTGCAGTTGACATAGTTAACTCTGAGACATAACCTTATGTTTAAATTACAAACTTTTGCTATCTCAACAGCTTTCTTTCTTTATTTTTTTGTTCGACACTTTATATATTTACACATAATCTTAGATGTTTATGTAAGTTCCGTGATAGTTTGTTTGATGAAAATTTTTCCATGTTGGGACGGGAAGTTCTCATATTTTATATATAAATATAAAATATTAAATACTAATAAATATTTATAAAACTTTAGATTTCTTACATTAATATAGTGATCACTTTAATTAAAAATTCAAAAATTTTATTCAATTCTGTAAAGTTTTTATAATAATCAACTTATGATACAGTTAATTTATTACTTAGTTTTAACATATCTTAAATATCTGAACATATAAACATATATATGTGAGAATGCGAGAGTGGAGAGCAATTTTATTTGAAAATTTATTTGTTTTATTTATCACATGCTGGTACAGTCTTAGATTTACTCACTTGATTAATAATTTCAATGTAATATTTTAGCGATAAAATAGACAAAAGTTGTAATTTGTTGTGGGAAAAGGAAATAGAACTTTCCTCAGAAAGTTGTTATTGCTCGTATCTGACAAACATCTGTCCCTTACATCAGATGTATGTCCTGTCAGGTAATCAAAACCCTAAAATCTGATTGGTGGAAACTTAGAATAAAAAAGGAAAAACATCACGAACGAGTTTGGGGCAGCAGTCAACTACAAGAACCTGCCATAAGAGAGACAGTCAACAAGGATAAGACTGCCATAGAAGAAGGCAGTCAACATTAATTACAGGCAGTTCACGACCAATTCAAACCTGCCATGTTACCACAATCCATGACCAGAAGGAACTTGCCATAACAATTAGAAGAAGATAGTCCCACTCTGACTCTCCAGCATTCATCTCGCATTCTCCAAGTTTGATCGACAGAGGTATTATCATTATTTTTAACCAATTGTAAACTCTCTCTCATGTTTTAGAGGTGTATTCTAGATAGACTCAATTTACAATAGGTTATCTTATGTATCTCTTTGTTTTATTTTATTTATTAAATCCTTTTTGTTGTTTGTTAACCTGTTGATTCCATCAGTTACTTAATGCCATCCAGTGACTCAATGAGCAGGACTAACGGTCCTGATGATGAAAGGGTATTAGACTCTTCATATTCTCACATATACACTTATATATAACATTTAACATATACTTTTTTTTTAGAATAAGCTGAATAGAAAGAACGTAGAATAAGTTTTAGCTCAATTTTATAAAAGCTCTTTAGTTTTGAAGATAGTATAAAATCAGTTATTGATGACATTTTGCATATATTAAGCTTTTTTAATGTGTTATCAAAGTTAGTAAATCTTTATTAATTTATATATTTTGGCTTTAATATACATTATTTTGAAATTTTATAATGATTAATATTTAGTTGCATTGTAACAAATACTGTGATAATTTTTATTTTCATTTATTTCAATAATAATTTATTGTTTAATGTTGAATACTTTTGATACAAGAGATCATTGTTGAATAATTATTTATGAGCTAAATTAGGCTGAATTTTAGAACTTATTATAGAATATCTGTCTGCCTGCTTTGCAACTGAATGTAATGAACATTGTTCATGTTAAATGCTTGTCACCTGAATTTTTAAACCATAATCAATAAAACCATAAAAATATACTTAAAATAATAAATACATTTTTATAGACATTAAAAAGTGGTTATACCAAGTGATAAAATGGAACAAGAATCACAAGAAGTAATAACATGAAGAGTTTGGTGACATTCCAAATCTGACTTAACAGTGTCATGAGTTGACAGTGCTTATTAGTATTCTGCTACACATTACAAGAAAAACTTAAATTTTAAATTTCTAAAATTTTTTTTGCTACAGACTTGAGGGATAACATTTGAAACTCTGAATAAATAAATGAATAAAAATACTTGCATTATAAGGCAAAATTTTTATAGTTGTATGAACAGAATCATAAGATGATTTGTTAAAAGTATTGTGAACTTAATTGTGCCTGAATGTTGAAAAAAGTCTTTTCTTGGATAAGTTTTCGTAAGGCAACTTTTTATCACACTGACTCAATGGATTTCTACTTATTAAAATGTTTGTAAACTTAAACCTTAGTAGGTACAGAGAATTTGGAATAATTTTGCACCATTATCTTAATTTTTTCTTCATGTAACTTTTCAGTATGAAAATTTCTTTTTGTAGCATAAGGCATTTCCAATTATCACAAAACTTATTTAAATTAATAATGAGCTAACACTACATTTGAAAGTGGTAACATACAATGAATCATTTAGCTGACACTGGAATATGGGTTGCCAAGTCTGACTCTCAGCATCAACATACTTCTCACACTATTTCTTGTGAGTCTCTTTTTTTGTTTGTTCAAACCCCAGTATATATAATAAACTATATAACTGTGAATATAAAATAAGACTTCTAATTCTAGAAATGTTTCCTCAATGTAATATTTGTGATAATTATTTACAGGATCTTGCACAGTATATTAATGAGGTGAAAAGGGATAATGAAACTCTTCAAATTATAAGTGATATACAAGCCAGTATCACAGACCTTAATATGGTAAGTGATATAAATTTTAATTTTTGTGTTGTAGATGAATAAATGTATAACTATTAAATCATTAAATATCAAGAAGTAAACATTTCTTGAGAGAGATGTTTCTTCCACTCTTGTATCTTCAGTACAAGAGATGAAAGAAATTATTAGGACTGTTCTAAGTCAAAATTTTGATATATCAATGATCAAAAAGTTGTGATAAATACTAAATAATTTGGTACTAGAGGTAGGCATTAGGTGTCATCTATTGTTAAATTTAATAATTATAATTAAATTAATATTTAATAAATAATTTAGAATATTATAAATTAAATTATTTATTTAGTAACTAAGGGTGGTTATATCTAAATTAAATATGTCTAGAAGGGAAGATTGGATGGAGATCTAGGTAGTGTAATTGGCAATGCACTTGTGGGTTCAAGTTCTGCTCCAGGCTGATTCCTTTCTTCCAGAATATTCCAAATTATTTATTAAATATTACTTTAATTATAATTATTAAATTTAATAAGAAATGGCACCTAATGTCTACCTGTAGTACCACATCATTTAGAATTTAATTAAAAATAATAGCAACAAAGTAGCTCAATTTAATTCTTCAATTGTCTGGCATATTACTAAAATATCAGGCATTGGGATGTTTATATTTGGTAAATACCAAAAATTATTAATAATAATGTATATTGACTATTGGCACAGCCCTAGAAATTATCCTGTGTAATGTTAAATTTGCCAACTACAATTGTATGGATATTTTCTATCATTTACATAATTGTATAATGTGCAAGATTTGCAAGCTTTTTTAAAGTTTAAGTTCAGTCACAAACTTTAAAAGAAGCTTGTGACTGATAAGTGTTTACAAATCACAAAACTTGGCACCATAGTTGATTGAAAAAAATGTAGAATTTTATGTAAATGTTAAAATTTGAATAATAATAATCTAATTTGTGAAAGTGGATTATATTGTCAGTAAAGTTAGAATGGTCATCAACCGTCCAGGTATTGTTGTACACTTGGATTATGTTCTAAAACATATTATTCAATAAGCGGATTTTACAACATTGAATTTACAATTCTGTTTTTTAAAATAGAATTGGAAATTTTCAGTTATAACAAAATTTCTAGATAATAGTGTTTATTTACTAATTGTAACTATTAAGTTTTTGATGATCTAATTACTTATAATTGTTAATCAAGCTAAAAATAAATGTTTATTGTAAGAATTATCTCAGTTTTTATGAAGTTGAATTTTAACAGTTACCAAACTACAGTTCTTCTAGACCAGTGTTTCTCAACCTCTAACGAATCGTCGCCACCTTCAACATAGTATTGCCCCCTTCAATAAAACCGTTACATAGTATCGCCCCCTTCACTTCAAAATTCCGATGCCGAGGGCCAAGGCTAACGCCAAATTCGTACTGCATTGAATAGACTATTGACTAGTATAATGTCATTTGTTTAATTATTGTACAATATAAAGAATAAAATATCTAATTATTCTTAATATAATGTTTTTCTATATCACCCAGAAAATTGTTTTTTGCCCCCCCAAAATATAAATTGTTACAAATCGCCCCCTCAACATGGAAAAATGCCCACATGGAGGCAATATCACCTCCATTGAGAAACACTGTTCTAGATCTTATTGCAAATCTTGTATATTGTAACCCTATATATATAGTATATATACCAATATAGAGTAGGGATACAATATACTTTGGTAATATATCAGAAATACATGAGATCATGACAAAGTTTGGCCACCCTGTAGTATACTGTTATCTCATAATTTAAATACTATATTATTTGTTATATTGTTGTTAGAATTATATATTTATTTAAAATCATCATAAATAATAATTATAAATAGTTTATAAATTGATATATTTGTTATTTAATGTTATTAAATGCTGTTTATTTTATTATAGCCACTGAATACAGAATTAAAAGATTATGGAAGGTTGTTAAAAGATGGAGAATTGAAAATCAGATCACATAATGATAACAGATTAAAAAATAGGTTAGTTATTTCATATATTATTTGATTTATCATCATTAAAACAGTGAGAGATTTTCATTACTTCTTTCTCCTTAATTGGTGGATTGTCCAATGCATACAATTGTTAAATTAATGTCTAAATGCTGTTTGTTGAAATACACTTTTACACTCAAGTCAGCTTTTGAAACTCTGATTAATAAATATATTGTAGCAACCACATCATGCTTGTATTCTAGTTTTACCACTGAGCAGTGCTTCATATGAGAGCATTTAATGCAGAGAATTGAATGAAGTGCTCTCAATTAAGCTGTTTGAAAGAGAATAATCTAAAAATGTTGATGACAATCACCTTAAATAGCCCATCAGTTTTTTAGTTTTCAAATGTGGCAAAGCTATTGAACTATTTGAATATATGATAGACAGAAAAATGAAATATTTTTTATCTAGATTTATTATACCATAAATTAAGATTTGTGTTACTGTAAGTAAGCAATCTGAATCAAACTGAATCAAAAATATGTATTTAATTATATGAAATCAATGCTGTCAAGAAATAAATTTTTTAAAATTTGACTCTTAATGTACAGTGAAAACTGCTTAGGCGACCACCTGCATTCGATAGGCACCTGTCAAAACAGGCAAAAATTCCTGGCATGGAATAGTTTATACATTGAGTCTTCGTATAAGTTACCCGTATTAAACGACCACCTGTGTAATACGACCATGGGCATAATTTTTAGTCCAAAACAACATACAGCAATTGTAATAAGTGACCACTTCCACAGTCTAAACTATTGTTTGAACCTATCTCAGCAATGTTTTCCCCTCCTAATATAGTGAATTAGTCTAAACTCTTGTTCGAACTCACCTCAGGCAATTCTCCCTTCCTTGAAATTATGTGTATCCCTATGTGTATCCCAGGTGTTAATGAATTAGTCTAGCAACAAAGGAAATTCATTTCAATTTGTTTGAAATTGTCCGAAAAATGAAAGAAATGCAAAGTGTTGTTGTTAGAAGAACGTGTTAAAGTTATCAGAGAGAGTGAAAATGGTATATCACAATGGCAATTAGTGGCAAAGTTTAACTGTGGGAAAACGAAATTTATTTTACCATAGACCTACAGTATTTTCCTTAGGGGTATAAAATATTGTACACAATACAGCTGATCTCATCATTTGATAAAATTTATTTTATTTATTTATTTATTTTTTTGAAGCTCATATACAGTACATGTGCGATAAATAGTTTCTGTATCAACCTACCTTATTTCCATGATATTTTTTAGAAAAATAATATCCAAGTAATTTTCACACACAAAATATTAAAAAAAAAATAAAAAGCATAAATGCAAAAATCAGTTTTACAGGCAACCTTCCTTTTTCGATTACATAATACGATTTCATTATATTCTACTGGACAATCATGGAATGTAATGAAATCATATTATGAGAAAAAATAATAAAATCATTTTATTATTAATTAATAATTTTTCTTATTGTACTTAAGAAAATAATAAATATTAAAAAAAATACACTATTTTTAAAGTTAAAATAAGATTAAACTAACGAAAATCAAAACTAAAGTGATGGAGAGATACAACGTGCTTACATATTGATGACATAATACACGTAACTGAGGAGTGAATGAAAAGAACCAAGTTGAATTAATTAAGTCGGAAAAAAGAAAATGTACATTATAATCGAGAAAATGCAAGTATTATATTAATTGTATACTGGCACAATGAAGTGACTTTTCTTCAACACTAGGCAAGTTTCAATCTTTATTCAGTTAGAACGTTTTGCTATACATCTACGTTTCGGGCATTTGCCCCTCCTCAGCCAACTCACTTCGATACAAACACCAAATATACAGTAGAACACCAGACGACCCATAGGTTCACATAACGTTTCCACCATAAAATCCGTTTTATTTTTACAATAACATAATTTGTTATCTTAATTTTTACTACATGGACAAAATAATTGATAAACTTTACAGATTTAAAATCTAAAAATTACAATTTCAACTATTACCTAAAGTCGTATTATATTAATCTTTAAAATACTGGTATTAAATCTGTCTTATAAAATCATGACGACTGATAAGAATCTGATAAGAATAAAATACAATACCAATATAGCTCTATTGTTGAAAAAATTTGCTTATTTTTGCTTACCTTGAGTTTTGTTTAATCGAAATAACTAAAAACTGCGCAAAATACATACGGAAATATGGCATTACAGCACCACCTGTATTGGACAACCACCTACCTAAAAGACCACTTTTTGAAAGAACTGTGGGTGGTTGTCTTAGACAGGTTTTACTGTACTCAACTGATATTCTTATGATCCATGAGTCAAAATGGATTAGAATAGATCTGCTGTCAGTTGCTTGCTTCTTTACTGTCTTTTTTACACTAGGAAATAATTTGATCTGACCATGTCCAAGTCAAACTTAGTTTAAATCTGAAATAAATTGAAACTTCTAGATTAAAAATCAGATTATTTAAATGTTAAATTTTATTAAGCTCTATAATTTGAACATATGAAAATTAAAAATTGAACTTTTAAAGTTCACTAAAAACTAAAAGATATGGTTAAATATATCACTAAATTTTAAACTTTAGCAGATGTATGTTAAAATAAATATTTTGACCTTTTCAAGGACATCATCAAGTAAAAACAATTTTTCTTTGGTATATTACAATGATCTCTATTTGAAATGATGAACTTTTAAAAATTTTAAGCAATGTTCTGTTTTTTGAAAGATTACCTGATGATGACTTTGGAAATATTAAAAATATTTGCTTTAACAGATATCTGCTGAAGTTTAAAGTTAGCAATATAGTAATACCCCGAACTTACATGATAGGTGGGACCGAGCGGTAACTGCGTAAGTCGAATTCGCATAAGTCAGGGTATAATTTCACATATAAATACATACAAATGATTTTTAATAGGTGCCAGAGACTAAAGAAAACAATAATTCAGAAAAAAATGTTTAATAAAATCTTAGATAATATTGGGTTGTTCGGAAAGTAAGTTCGTTTTTTTTCCGTGGAAAAACGCAATATTCTTATAATAAATAAATATTTTATTGAATTATATATTGACCATTTTGGTCAAATGCCTGTTGTCATCATTTTTGGCAGTAGCACGATTTCACATTCATAAAAGTTTTGATCGTTGCTTACAAAAAACCGATCCAAGTGATTTTTGACATTGTCATTTCAAGTAAATGTCTTACAGTTGAAAAAAATTGTATAGACCGGAACAAGTAATAATCTGAGTGTGCTCGATCTGGTCAATACAGTTGGTGTGATAGCATGTCCCATCTAAGTTATAACAGTTTCTGATGAGTTACCAAACTTGTGTGAAATTTGACATTATTGTGGTAAAACACTACAGCTGTTTTTTTTATCAATTCTGGCCGGCTTTTTCTGTTTGATGATATTATGCAATTTGTTTACTCAAATGCAGTACACTTTCGAATCAATTGTTAAATTGTCTGGTAAAAGCTCCAAAAAAAATTTCCTTAATATTCCACCAAATAGAGCATTTCTCTTTGAGAACTCATGGAATTCATATATCGAGCTTTGAAACGAAACCAATTTGTTTCAAGTACTCATAAACAGTTCAATTTGACAAATTTAATCTCTTAGTGATTTCACGT
>NW_019385523.1:345691-350917 GCF_000671375.1 Centruroides sculpturatus | reverse complement strand
GAATGATGCTTGAATTTAAAGATTGAGCATTTTTCACAGCTTCGAGAATTTTTTCTTTGCCTTTTATAATTGTTCTGACCGACAATTCCGGTAGATCAAACTTCTTTGCCAATTCACAAATTTTCGTTTTTGTATCGAAGTTTTTAATAATGGGTACGTTCGTAAAGTCAAACGAGTTAAACGCGTTAGTAATGAATAACGATGATGTCATTCTCGTTTAACTCGTTCGACTTTACGAACGTACCCAATGTTAACTTTACATTCAAAAGATAAAGTTTTTCTTTTCTTGTTTGATGCAGAAGAATTAGTTCTACTTCGTTTGGATGACATAGTAGTCTCTCAAGTCTCCATAGATATAACAAACAAAGAAATAAATCACACAAAATAAATTGTAGCTATGTGTCGATTCTGTGCAACACATCCGAACATGTAAGCTGAACAATAGTGTGGGGGGACTGAGTAATCAAGGGTTGCGTGGCGCTCAAAAGATGAATCGACGCGATTTGAAAATCACATAGCTCCGGGTTTGCGTAAGTCGGGGTAGTGTAAGTCGAGGTATTACTGTATATATTTTTGAACTTTTAACATAAGAATTTCTCTCTCAAATGTGATATACTGTAGAAATGGTTACACATTTTATTTACATCTTGTCATCTATTCAGCCTGAATCTGTAGTCTTTTGTAATGTCAAAATCATTTCAAAAGATTCGATTCTTGTTTTTTAGTTTTGCTAATTTTGAAGTTTCAAGGGGAAACAGATTGATGTAACACACATCAATCTGTTTCTCCTTAGTCTAATGTGTGTTCCTGACATGAGTGAATTAACTTTGGGAACATTCTGTATTCTGTAGCAGGATGTTAAGTGACTTTCCTTCCCACCCTGTAGAATATGCAAATACTATGATAAAATTTTTATACTTTTTTAGTCATGTAATATTTTATTTATTGTTTGCATTTAATAATAATAATTAAAAGATACTGCAAAACTGGATGAGATTACAATAAAAACATCAAATATAAACTATGCAACATTTCATAACCTGAAATTGGCTGTTAAAAACAGTTGAAAACATTTTTAACAGCCAATTTTGTTTTTACAATAAATTTGTTTGTTTTAACTGGATTACAGGTGATAGTTGGTGCTTTTATAATTACAATTCATAAATGATATAAAAACGTTAAATAAATTTTTTTACAGGTATATATTTGTATTTGACAAAGTGATGTTAATGTGCAAGTCTACACGAGTAAGTAATTCTATAATTATAACTTAAATTTATTTTATATTCTCTGTTTTGCTGAAATTATATTGAATGTGAAAACTTTATACTGATTTTTGTAATACATGAAAATAATTAAGTTATTTTAAAAAATTAACAGTCTACACTAGGGGTTTTCAATACATGTTCAGTGGAACACAGATGTTGTGCAAACTTGGCCTAAATGTTACATGAAAAAAGCTTTTAAAATTTTTATTGCAAATTTATTCCAATGTACTACAACATATCACTTTATTTATACATAATTCCATGTATACTAATTAATTAAAATTCTCAATGTCCTTTTTCTTACCAAAATATAAATTTTCGTCTATAATAACGTATCTTCTATTACCAGGACTTATTATACTGGCACTACAGAAAATTTTACAAAGTTTTACAGAAAAACATTTTTTATTTTACTTAATATACCTGACAGGCGGGGATACTCACCACTATACTCATCGGTTGTATAGTGGTGAGTATATTGTATAGTCCTGGTAATAGAAGATACGTTATTATAGACAAAAATTTATATTTTATTCCATGTATACTAGCTTATTCAATACAGTAAAGTTTACTGCTTCATTGTTTTGTGAGAATAGTAAGCACAGAATTGTGCATCAATTTTTGAATACATTTATGCTAATGCACCACAATGAATGATGTTCTGCAGCCTCAGAAGATTGGTTCTGGTTTATGCAATCATATTTAAATATATACAATGCCACACTATTATGGAAGGATAGCTTAAAATCTGGTGTAACAAGTTACTTCCCTATTAATGTTAACATTTTTTGAAGCACCCTGAATTTATTATCTATCTAAGTCTAAAATTAAACAAAAGCGAGTATAAAATTCATAGTTTACACATTAGAATCAGCAGAAATTTCAGAAACAGTTGATTTCAACATAAAAGAAAACGTTTACATTAACGTTTTGTTAATGAAAAATTTTAAAATTAATATTATACATTACAAAATAAATGTGACTTTCACAATTGTTTTTCTTGAGTTATTTAATCAGAAATGGAAGATCAATTTTACAAACAGATAAATGGAAATGTTATAAAATATATAAGATGATTACAATATAATTAAAGAAATATAAAATGAGGCAATGAGCGAATAACTGCTCTCATTTCCTCATCTTCACTAGTTGGATTAAGTGAATCATAATTTTGCAAAGTCTGTTTATTTTGGAACTTGTGGGAATTAAATTTAAATAATTTAAAACAATTATTATCTGATTATAACTAAACTTAAACTTTACACTATATTGATTGTGTAAAATACATGTCAAAAGGACTTTGTGGATATGCCTTTTTCAGAAGCCCTTAAGTAAATTTGTTAAAGCTTTTATGTAAGATAAATGTCATCATGATTTTTTCTAGGTTTGAATTAGAAATTTTATTTCTAATTAATTAAATTATTAATTAGAAACCTTAATATTGAAAATTATAAAATTTTCTGTTTTTTATGAGAATATTTTCATTTTAATGATTATGATATATGTTATAACAGGCTATTGTTTTAAAAATAAAGTAAAATAATTAAAATTATCAAAAAGTATTAAAGCTTCAAAAATTTTTCATTTAAAAAAAAAATAATATATATATTAGATGCTAGCATAACTTTCAGTTTGTTTAAAGTGATGTATAATTATATTTTATGATATTTTGAAAATTTGGGACAGTTTTTATGGTAATTTGAACAGTAACTGAATTTTTTAAGAACACAAATCAATTTTCTATTTATTTTAAAAATGAAAGAGCATTATTGGCAAACCAATTCCTATTTACTAGGCACTATTCCTAATTTCTTATTATTATCCCTAACTCATTTACATAAAGCATAAAACTGAAGAAAGAATAAGAGAAAAAAATGTTGCTTTTATATATTACTTTTTCTTTAGTTTTTTGTCTTGTGAGCATTAAAAAGCTTTCTTCCTTGCCCATTGTGATTTGGCCAAATACATGGTGAGACTAACTGAGTGATGAGGTAATAGAGTCTAATATAATAATGAAAATTTCTGACTTGGTGTCTTTACTATTCAACCATCTGGTTATCTACAGTATTATGATACATTATAAACAAATACATTATTCTCTTTCAGAGATAGAGAATAATGTATTTGTAATTTTACTGGATAATGTTACTGATAATGTTACTTGTAATTTCAAAGGATTTTGCTTTTATGTAGATAAAAATAATGAATAAAACAAATTCATAAATTAAAAAGACAAAAAAATATAATTTAAGTAATGCCATTTACTAAATGTTGTATAGTAAATTATTACTTCTATTATAATAAAAGTAAACAAATTTTTCATCATTATATTGGATGTAACCTATAGTATAGAAAAAAATAGATTATAATTATACACATTATTAAATATTATATATTCATGATGGCCAAACTGCAGCTCTTCTAGATCCTTACTTCAGCTCTTCTATATCCTTACTGTATTCCTGTACTGTACTGTAATTATAATTAAATATATAGGAATACATATCCATTGTATAAAATACCACTTTTTATAGAGAATGCTAGTCTTATATTTCTGATAGGCAATATACTTATAGTTTCTGTTATATACTATATATTTTCCATAAACAAACACATATTAGTAAGAAAGTATACAGAAAAGCTATTTTTACACAAAAATTTTTAAAGTATTTTGAAAAATGTTGAAATGAAAAAGGTTTTTGAATATTAATTAAATGAAATAATATAATTAAAAATAAACAATTTCAATAGTATAACTTACTTTGATAGCTATTTGCAGCATAAGTAAATTGACAAGAAGTGTTGATACTTACAAGTAGTTTGTTTAATGATGCACAACTTTTAGTGTCTGTTTTATTTTTCCTGTACTCATTGCATCAGTGTTGAGAGTAAACAACACTAAAAACAATAGATACAGATGTATCTACAGATTTAACATAAAGTTCTTCCTTTAATTTGTTACAATCTCAATTTATTATATGTCTGTTTTAAAAAATAACAAATTTTTTAAAACAGACATATAATAAACTAATAATCTTGAATTTTTTTGAGAATTTTGCAATATTAATTTATATATGGCACATAATACTACTAAAAACATTAGCTTAGAATAGGATGATAATTTGACAAACTTTATTGAATATATTCTGAAAAAACATGATAAAACCCATTTAACAACACATCAGAAGTAGAAAACTTAGTAAAAATTATTTTCAAGTAAACTTAGTTAGTTTTTTTTTATTGTTTTGCATAGTAAAGCTGAAATCATAAATAAGAATTTTTAATGATATTGATGAATAGTTATGAATATTAATGAATAATGAAATTTTTGATAATTTTTTTTGACTGATTTTTTGTTTAACAGATTTGTGACTTCATTTTGATGCGATAAACATGAATCTGTATTTAATCTGTATTTACATAACCATTAAAGTTATTGAATTAATTATAATTCAATTACAGAAAATGGTTTTTTATTTCACAAAGTATTATTTTCACAATACTGTTTATAATATAGGAGAATTATTTGTCAAATAGTTTTACTATTTCTGCAAACTAGTAAATAAATTGAATTTATTGCATGAAATGTTCTTTAAAGCTTATCAAATTTGAATTACTGCATAAGAGTCATATACTGTGTTTCCCCGAAAATAAGACATCCTCAGAAAATAAGACCTAGCACAGATTTTGCTGAATTGCGAAATATAAGACCTCCCCCTGAAAGTAAGACCTAGCGAAGTTTTTTTAGTCGTAACGGTCATTGACAGATGGTTGAAAGTGGCCGTTGGCTTTTTGAAAGTGCAGCCACTGATTGGTAAGCAGACAATTACGCCACACGGCATGATTTGCAGAAGACTATGGCTTGGGAATCACAGATTTGCATAACGTTACGGCTGGTGATGGCTAATTGGTCGGCCGGGAATCACGCCACATGACATTTGCATAGTGCTACGGTTCA